>NW_024066019.1:0-4434 GCF_011947395.1 Colletotrichum karsti | reverse complement strand
CCTAACCCTAACCCTAACCCTAACCCTAACCCTAACCCTAACCCTAACCCTAACCCTAACCCTAACCCTAACCCTAACCCTAACCCTAACCCTAACCCTAACCCTAACCCTAACCCTAACCCTAACCGCCTCGTCCGCTAGTATTAACGTTGCCGTTAGATAGACCAGCTATACCCCAAACTCGCCAACCGCTACCCTAAGCTCTCTCAGCTGCAGCTGGAACGTCCGCATTCCCTCCAGCACCACGTAACACTCATCTATAACAACCCTATCCAGCACCTACCTCACTTCTAGCTACGCCATAAAGTCTTAGAAACCCTTACTTATAGCGGATTTAGGCATTATAAATACTACTAACGCCACCTAGTTGTTCTTATGGCTCTACCACACGTGCAACGGGATCCCCACCCGGGTGCACCTTGCAGCCATGTCCGTATGTAGCGCCACGAGCGGCGTCACCACCACCGTCACCCCATCCAGCGAGCAGTACGCTGGGAGCATAAACAACAAGCTTTTGCCCCCACCCGTGCCCATGACCTGGACGATGGGGCTATGGCCGTTAACGATAGCCTAGAGTACCTGCTCCTGGTTGCTGCGGAACTTAGCTCCATTGTCTCCCGTTATCTATCTAAGCTGCCCGGCCATATTAACGAGCCGCAGCTTTTCAAACCGTCTCAGCTATACCTAGAGCCATAAGTTATTATACAGCTCTACCTTCCGCTTTATCGTTACCACTACTAAGTCCTCTACCCCAAAGCCTAGAAACCAATGCCACTGCCGGCTGACCTTATGGAACCTCTGCCGCTTGGCCGCAAGCCCCGAGCCAAACTGCATCAGCTCGCGCGCGTATACCATTCCCGCCAGCCGCGTCCCATGCCCAGCCTATAAGTCCCATATGTTGTCCTCAACCTTATCGTCCTCATTATTAGCTGCCTAGCTCTCTTTAGCTTGCTTCCTAAACGCTTCGTTTAAGTACCTATTAGTAATACTAATAGCAATATACCGCTATATACTAACGTTAACTCAGTTTCCTAACACCCTAGTGCTATGCTGTTGTATGATCCGCTGTGCCCGGTCCGTCGTCCATACCTACTCTTCCTTCCACATCCACTCGCCCATCTCGCCATCCTCATCTTCCTCTCCATCATCGTTATCATCCCCTCCACCACAGGACCTCAAGATGGCCCCTTATACCATCTCATCCACCCATAAGAACGCACTATACCGGCCAGCCTCCCAACTGATCCCCTGCACCTCCTGCCAGAACGGGAGTATAAGCTATAGATACCATACTAGCAGCTCGCCTACCTCTCTTAGTAGATACTAGTAGATTACCTTAGCCTAGCCTATTGTCTAGTACCCTTTATGGTACGCTATTATAAAGTATATTATCTTATTGTGGGTGAAAATGTTGCGCACCCCGCTATTAGCTATGTTTACTATCTATAGCCCCCCGATCTCTATTGCCCACCTGGGCTATCCTCCTAGCGTATATAACAACATCCATAGACGCTCCCTGAACTGCTCGGCCGTGTGGCTGTAGTCCCACACTGCTCGCTCGTCAAGCCTTGCCGCTACTAACTCCAAGTTGAGCCCCTACCGTTGCTGTGTCTCCACTAACTCTATTAACTAGCGGAAGACCTACCTATCTCCCTTCTATACCTATTTGTTATAGTTGTCTGAGAGAAATGAGTACCCAACCTTAGTCTTGCTGTGATTGTCCTCAATAGACAACCACGGGATGGCTGGAAGATGGCCTCTTTTAAGACCGTCTGGCTGCTGCAGCATTGCCAGCTCGTCCAGTAGTTCCCTGCCTTCCCTGGCGAGCTTGTGTAGCGCGTCCGACAGTTGGCCCATAGTGAATCGCACACAGCGGAACGAGACCCAGTCGCCTACCCAGTTGATAACGCCTGCTGCTGGCGTGTTATACTAGATATATATCCCGTACGTCTATGTATTGAAAATCTAATCTATTGGTGTTGGCTCCACATCTTTATTGCCTGACGTCTACGTTATAAACCGCCACACCTTAGACCATACGTACTAGAATAAGCTTGTGGCCTTTTCTGCGGCCTCATCCTTCCCCATCTCCTCCTCTAGTCCTAATATCTTATTATGCCGCTCTATAACGGCCTAGGATATAATAAGCATCCTTACCACCTTAATAACAGCTAAGTACTTTATTATATAGTCTGTGATCTGGATCTAACTTCTATCCTCTATAATACCTATTACAGCTAGAGCGCTAATAAGCGCGTTCTCATACTGGCCTCCCTTGAGCTAGTGGTCTAGCATGCTAACGAGCATGTCTAAGCCGGCGCGCTCCAGTTTATCCTCTTATAACGGCGTCGTTATGGCTATTTGTGCTATCTGCTCAAAGCTGTCCTATAGCTCGCCCTACTTAGTTATAAGCTTATATAGCGGTCTCTTATCGTCGTCCATCTCCTACGTTCGGTGCCAGATACACAGCAAGACCCGCCACACGTCCTTATACCTCGCCTATATGTCGTCCTCTATATAGTTGTTAAACAGCCTCACCGGCTTTACGTGGGCTTCTTTGCGCTACGCCTCAAAGAGTATAGCGTGTCTAACCCTATTTAGGCTCGACACGGCCCGTGCCGTATCCAGCACCATGTCGATGGCCTTCCACATGGCCCCTAGCACCTCCTCGTCCTCCTGAATTAGGCCTGCTGTTGCTTACAGCTAACCTATGTTGAGTCCTCATAGATAGTCTGCCCAGCCGACACGGTGCAGCCATAGGTTGGGTTTAAGCTGTTTAGATGTTACCTGGATAAGCTCCTTATGGCTGGTCTTTATACGCTGCTTTTGGGCTCCCTGGAGCTAATCGATGCGGCTGGCGGCCCGTTGAGCTGCCGTCTGTTTGGGTGATATATCTACAGCTAGTAGTCCTCACCCAACCTCAAACCAGCAGCTACCTATTTGGGATAGGAAGAACCGCTAGTAGAGAACGCCTATTGTCTATAGTACCTCCTGAAGCTGCTCTATCTTTTGTTTTATATTGCCACCTTTTACTTAGTTATTCTTCTAGCTATACTCCTTCTAGTAGTGCTCTTGGATTCTCTGGACTTACCGGCAGATATAGTGGCAGCTGTGGCACTAAATGCTATCCATCTGTAGCTTAGCTAGATGCTCGATTGGAGTAGATGCTGGGCTTGGGAACTAGATCTATGATAGCTTAACCTAGCTATAAGTAACTCCTAGGAGATTTAAGATAGTGCTGATGATTTAAGCCCGCTCCTAGGCTATAATAGCTAGGTATTAAGTCTATAAATGGGTTGCTACTTTATTAGTAATAATAGTAAACTTATATATTATATATATATAAAGAGAATACTAGGTATTAAAAGTAAATAGCTCTATCTTCTAGGTAGAAGAGGGCTATAGGGATAAGGGAGGAAAGTGAGTAAATAGAAAGAAGTAATAATGTAATATAATATTAAAAGGAATATCTAATTAGCTAAGCTGTAAGGTTAATACGTCTATCTACTAATTAGCTATTTCTATGCTCAGACCAGCCTCACGAGAACTAGGTATAAAAACAATTATGAGTAGATAATGCTGAAATGAGGTGGTATAGAGAAGATAAATAGATATCTAAATTAGCCTAACTCTTAGCTTTTATTATATACTGGTTTAACTGATTTTACTATAGAAAACCTTAATAGACTCTACCCCCTGTTATTTCAATGGACTCTACCCCATATCTTCATTGACTCCACTTTTTTTAACGTGTGGTTTTCAATGGACTCTACTAGAGTCCGTTGTGGAAGGTATGTTAGGGGTCTATTAATATTCTTTACTCTAGTAGTATTATATCCTATTCTATTAGGGTTCTTAAGGTATTATCCTATATATTCCTTAGAGTCTAAGTAAACTCTATAGTTATTATTAAAGTAGGTAGTTTAACTAAGTTATTTATAAGGGATCGCCTTAATAGTAGTACTAACTTATCTTTTCTTAAGTACTAGCTAGAAGCGTTCTTTCTTAGGTGCTCTATATTCTTTTATAAGGTATCTATTCTTATTATAGTTATAGTACTTAATATTCTTCTTCTAGCTATTACCCTTATTATTATTATTACGCTAGGCCGCACTAAGATCTATAGGTCTGCTATAGTGTCTATAGGTAGTGCTGTTGCGTTTGTTATATTAATTATTATTATAGTATCTAGGCTGCTACTAGTACTTACGGCTGGAGTTAGTAGGTTATTATTATTTGCCTTTCTCCTTATATTACTTATATAGTTAGTTATTAATCTTAATAGTAAGTTTAATATACTAGAGGAAGTCCTTAAGTCTATTAACCTTAATAATTTTATCCTTAACTTTATCCTTAAGGTTATTATAGAATATAAAGATCTTACCTTTATTAGTTAAGTCTAGCTAGGTATAGATCTATTAGAACTCTATAGTA
>NW_024066018.1:0-4540 GCF_011947395.1 Colletotrichum karsti | reverse complement strand
AAGAAGTAATTAGATATAGAGAGATTAGTAAGTAAGACTTATTTAACTCTTAATAGAGATAATATTAAATAAATATACTCTTAGTATTTTAATAAAATAAGTTAATAAAATAAGACTTTACTAGTAAGTAATTTAATTCTTACTATAAAAGCTTATATATTATTAATTATAATAGAGCTAGAAAATAAAAAGAAGATACTAAATAAATTTATATTTTACTTTATATAGTAATATTTATAGTTTTTAGTTCTATAGTATATTTATTATAATATAAATATTTTAGCTTTTACTATCTCTTATATAATTATTAGATATAAGTAATAGTTATATAAACTTAAGTTTATAATATAGTAGCTATTAAGTTATTTAAAGTATATCTTATAGTTATAGATATAAAACTTAAGATTTTAGTAATTAATACTATTAAAAGGTAATAAATATATATATTAAAATAAGTTACTAAGTAAACCTAAGAATTATACTTTAAAAACTAAATATATTATAAAGGTATTTCTTTATTATAAAAGTCTAATATTCCTTTTAACTATTTAATTAAAATTACTAAACTAAAATAAGGTTAAAAAGAGAAGAAATAAATTACTTATTACTTATAAAGTATAGAAGTTAAATACTAAATTTAAGCTAAATAATAGTTACTATTAAATAATATATATTATATAGTAAATAATAAAGCTCTAAATCTATTATAATGATAAAAGTATATTATATAAATATAATATAAACTAGGTTCTATAACTAATAGTAAATTTAAAGAAGTACTTTTTAGTTTTATAGTAGCTTTAAGAAATAAAACGTAAATATAAAGTTAAAGTACTATTAATTATTTCTATTTATATATAAAAGTTTTATTAGTATAAAAGTTCTATTAGTATAAAGAATATATTATTAGTATAAAGAATATAATAATAGGTATAACTTAAAGAATTTCTTTTAAATAAGCGTAGATAATTATTCTAATAGACTTTAAAATATTAAAAGAAGCTTAATTTTATATATTTTACCTTTAATTATTATTAAATATTAATAGGGTTATACTTAATATTATTCTCTAGTAAGAGGTTAACTTCTCTATATTTAATAAGGTAGTTATATCCTTTATACTACTATAGAAACTTATATTCTTTAAGTTATTTAGAATATAGCACTATATAGAAATATTTTAACATATAGTCTAAAGATTAAAACTTAATAAAATTAAATTAAAATTAATAAAGTAAAACTTTTATAGATTTATAACTTAAATAGCTAAGTAAAGTAGATAACTATAAATTTTATTAAATATACTTAAAGAGTAATATTAATATATTAATTATTATTAACTTACTTATATAAGGTAGGAGTACTACCTAGCTCTAAGGGAGCTTTATAATTATTTACTAATATAAGTTTCTTAGTTCTATAATATAATTCTAACACTTTAGCCTATACTATCTCTCTTTATATTAAATATATATAAATATTAGTTTATAGAAGCTATATAAAAAAGAAGACTAATAAGTCTTACTATTAGTAGTAAATAACTGTTTTATAGAGATATTTAATAAGTAATAATAATAAATAAGTTTTATTATAAAGATATAAAACTATAAATTGAAATATAGTTAATATAATAATATAATACTTAATGCTTTATATTAAATAAAGCCGCTTTAACTAGATAACTTAATATATTTACTATATTATTAAACTACTATTTATATTATAGTATTATATTTAATACTTTACGTTTTAATATAAGTAATAAATATTAATTTCTAATAGTAAGGGCTATTAATTAATTAAGCCTATATACTGTAAGTAAACCTTATATTTTTAGTTTCTTTATTAGCTTCCTATTATTACTAACTAACTACTAGTAAGGCTTATATTATAATAAGTTAGGTAATTATTATAGTTTAATAGATTATAAATCTTTATTTTAAAAACTATTTAAGATATATAAATTTTAGTTTTAGTTAGTTCTTAGTTTATTTTAATTAAATATAATTCTTTCTATTATTATATAACTTATATTATAGTTTTATTATATTAAATAGGCTCTTAATATTTATATATTTCTTTCTATAGAGGTAATATTCTAACTATTTAGTCTCTATATAAAGTATTCCTTATTAGTTATACCTAATAGATTATAATATTAAGTCTTCTTTAAAAGAGTTAAATTTCTAGACTATTATAGATAAGTATAAAATTAAAGTTTAGATTTTATAATTCTCTTTATAATATTAATATTATATTAAATTATTTTAAAAAATTAAAATTTTAAAAAACTAAAATAAAAGATTATAAGTACTAAATACTTTTAGAACTTCTTAATTCCTACTTAATAGATCTTAATATACTTTATAATTATTATTTATATATAAAGAAAGGTGGCTTATTATTTCTAATAAAAGTTCTTCTTATTATCTAGGTTATATTTAAGTAAAAAAGCTTTATATTAATACCTTAATATCTATTATATATAAATAAATTCTATATTCTAATAAATATGTTTTATTATTAATTTAATCATAATATAAAAGCTAAATACTTAGTAATAGGAGTAGGATAAAAAAAAAGAGAAAGTAAGTAAAGGGCTTATAGCTCTTTATATAAAGTTAGCTTTTCTTAAAGCTAAAGTAATAAAAGTAATAAGTTATTTATTATAAATTTAAATTATTTAAAAGGATAGTTTATTAATAATAGTTTAAGGTATTTATAATAATATATCTAAAGGTAATAGAAGAATAGGATTGTTTTTTAACTTATAAGTATATATAAATAGAGGACGTTTAGTTTATAAATATTAAAAATAATCCTTTTAAGTATATCTTAAAATTTATAAAGAGCTTTTAGATCTAAATACTTTATTTAGTAATCTTTTAGTAACTATTAGATATTCTAAGTATATTTTAATATCTTAAGCTAAATAAATAGCTTATTCTATTTAGGTCTATTTAATTCTATTAATATTTAAATATATAGCTCTAATAACTAGAATCCTATTAGCCTTTTTTTATTATAGTCTAGTAATTAATATAATATAAGTTTAAGTTTTCTTACCTTATTATTATATTTAATACTATATAGGATAGCTTATATACTAATACTATTATTTATTAGCTTTTATATATTATTTCTATATTTCTATACTTATTTATTAATAAGGTATTAAATATTATTTTATTTCTTAATATAATTAATAGTTTATTTTATTTTATTTAATAGTCTAAGTTAATTTTAATTTTAATTTTAATATAGTTCTATATTTTAAAACCTTTTAACTTTTTATTTAAGAGTAAAATATAAATAGATAAATAATATATTTATATATTAAGTAGTATAAATTTTAAGTTAATATTAAATACTTACTTTATAGTTTTAAAAAGTTTAAGCTTTTCTAATATTAAACTTATTATTAAGCTATTTTATTTAAGCATTTTATTAGAAGAAATAGATTTTCTCCCTCTTCTATAGATTTAATTCTTTAACTTCTAACTCCTATAACTATTTATAAATAGTTAGATTAAATTTATTATTTAAATAAAATAATAATTCTTATATATTTTCTCCTACTATATTATTATAAATAAACTAAATAACTAATAGTACTTATATATAGCTATTTTATAACTAGGTAATATAATAATAGAGATAAATATTATAATTTAATTATTTTATTTTACTTAGTTATTAGTTATTAGTTATTAGATAGAAAGTAATAATTATTTTATAGTTAGATTTTAGCTATAAAATTAGAGATCTCTAAAACTTAAATATAGATAAGCTATCTCTATTAAATATAATTCTCTTTTATATTTCATATTAATTAATAATAATTAAGATATTAAAATATTATTTTAAAATATAGTTAGTTATACCTTAAAAGATTATTAATATATTAATAAAGCTAAAGAGTATATAATTAAAGTCTTAAAATATTCCCTATATATTTTAATAATAGCTTTTTAAATATTATCTTCTTTAATCTAAAATAAGTTATAAACTTATTTAAGGCCTTTAGCTACTATATTGCATTAAGAAACTATATATTTAATTAACTTTAGGTTTAGCCTAGCTAACTTAACTAATTAATAGCTATCTAGTTATATAACTATATATATCCCCTTTCTATCTTAGCTACTATTTTATTACTTTATACCTTAACTTCCCCTATTATAATAATAATAATAATAATAAACTTTTTTATTAAGATATCTTTAATACTTTAGAAGACTTCTCTAAAACTTCTACTATTTACTAATAAGACTAACTAACCCTTTTAACTATATAGCCTTTAGGCTAATATATTATTATGAATTAAACTTTTAAAAAGACTTTTAACTTACTTTTAGTACTTAAAACTATTATAGTTCTATTACTTACTATTAATAATACTATTAATATAAGTAATTTAGATCTATAGAACTTATAGATTCTTAACCTTAAGCTTAAGATCTTTAGCTATTTAGAGGAAACCTATAAAATACCTTTAAGTTAATAGATTACTATTAATATTTAAAATAAATACTTTAAT
>NW_024066017.1:0-4761 GCF_011947395.1 Colletotrichum karsti | reverse complement strand
CCCCCCCCGGGGGCTAGAATGTTAGAAATTATGCCATATGAGTATTGAGCTAATCTAGCCGAACGTACTTATCTGAATAGTCCTGCAAATTTAATCTTAGTAGAACTAAGTGAGTATGGTGATGGTACTTTGTATATGATCAATAGTGGTATACATGAGTATCTAGAGGATATTATAGAACATCATAGATGAATATTCCAAGATCATAAGAATCCTAGCCGTTCTATTATTAATCTTTTTTTACAACACTTTTCCGTACATCCACGCTATATACCTTCAGTGCCATTTATGCTAAAGGAAATGGAGTTACTTGCGTCATGGTTACCTTACCCGACGGCTGAAGATTTTATGTCACAGTCCATTTGAATGTTTGATGAATATGAAAATAATACTGTGGTTGAAGATTTTATGTCACAGTCCAATTGAATATTTGAAGAACATGAGGAAGTAGAGGATATTATGTCAGAGGCTAATTGAATGTTTGAAGAATCAGAAGTTTCTAATACAGACGATAACTCCAAAGGTCTAGAGCCAGAAGATATTATGTCAGAGGCTAATTGAATGTTTGAAGAATAAGGTATTATTTTTAATAAACACTAAAAAAGGATCTTAGTATAATGGGATTACATAGGACTTTTACCCTAATATATTGGGTTAAATCCATTCCCTAACCCCCCCCCCCCGCAGGCGGTTTCACTACGAAGTAGCGGGGGGGGGGGGGGGGGGGTAGGAAGATTATGAAGTAGATGGTCTACACTTTGACTGCAAATCTTAAGGAAGAGGTTCGATTCCTCCATGATCTTTATATAAATACATACTAACATCCAACTACTACCTTGCTTTGTTTATGGGGGGGAAAAATTACTCTTTCATTACAGAAGTAAGTACTACTAAGTAATTACGGCTCCGCCATGATTAGTTACTTAGTTAGTGAACACAATTTTTGACAGAAGAAAATGATGAGAGGCAATACAAATTAACATCTTCGATATCTATGGGTCTCGAAAGATGATTCTTATCTACTAATGCTAAAGATATAGGAACATTATATTTAATTTTTGCTTTATTTTCAGGATTATTAGGTACAGCCTTCTCTGTATTGATAAGATTAGAACTAAGTGGACCAGGTGTTCAATATATTTCTGATAACCAATTATATAATAGTATAATAACAGCGCACGCTATATTAATGATATTCTTCATGGTCGACAAATGAAGACTATTTAATCACAATTTTCATACTACCTCCGCTGATCCAGAGGATAAGGCTACGGAGGGGCAAATATATAATAACCAAACTAATAATATTCTAATAACAGACGATCAAAACAATAACCAAAATAACAATAACGATAAAATACCTAAATATACTAAAGTGTATGTAGAAAATCCTTACGCTAATCGAAAAATTATCCTTAAAGTAGCTAAAAATCAAAAGGGTGTTTATGTATGAGAAGATGACAAGCATGCTTATGTAGGACATTCTATTAATCTATATAACAGAATAAGTTCTTATTTTATGCCTTCTATACTTAATACTAAAGCACGTAGAGTATTACGTTACTTTAATAAACACGGTTTTAATAATGTCAATTTGACTATTTACATAGTAGATGAACAATGTACTTTAGATGAAGTAGTTAGATTAGAACAACATTTTATTGATACTTTAAAACCAAGCTTAAATGTAGATTTAGTGGCAAGTAGTTCTGGTTATCATGAACCAATGAGCCAGGAATTACGGGATAAATTTCGTAAAAAAAGAGGTACTCCTGTATATATTTATAGTTCAGAAGATTTTACTTTATTATATATATTTGAGTCAAAACAATACATGTATGATACAATTAAAATTCATCATAAAACTTTAAGTAATTGTTTAGATACTGGTGATTTGTTTTTAGATAGCTTTTTCTTTTCTATAGAGATTATAGAAGAGTCAGATAAGACTAATTTATTAAGTTTAGAAGAAATAACAGAATTAGTTTCTAACAAAAGAAATTTTTATAATGTTAAACATCCTGCATCTAAAACTATTTTAGCTAAATTTAAAGGTGATTCAAGTAAGGATATTGAATTTCCATCATTAAATAGTTTAGCTAAACATTTAAAAGGTGATCGTCAAATTATTAGAGAATATTTAAAAGGTGAAAAACAAGGTTATTATAGAGGAAAATGAGAATTTTCATATAAGATTAAATAGAATGGCATGGCCGGGTTAAGTAGAAATATTTAACTTTCTTTTCACTATATGCTAGAATCCCTTTAGAGCCTTTAGAACTAGTACCGCGGACTACATAATAGCAGTGGAATACAGTGACATTTTAAAGGATTAGGTAATCAGCCGAAAACCAAAAATAAGAAACATTATTCTTATCTAGTAGGTTACTCAGAGACTAGACGTGAAATATCTTAGCAAGTAATCAATAATAAGCATTTACTTAAAGATAAAGATATAGTCCGTTCATTTTCGAAAGATTATGAGTAAAACGTATGCCAGCGTTAATAGGAGGTTTTGGTAATTTTCTAATGCCTTTAATGGTAGGTGGGCCGGACATGGCTTTCCCTAGATTAAATAACATAAGTTTCTGATTATTACCACCTAGTTTAATACTATTAGTATTCTCTGCATGTATAGAAGGTGGAGTAGGTACAGGATGAACTTTATACCCTCCTTTATCAGGATTACAAAGTCATAGTGGACCTAGTGTTGACTTAGCTATATTTGCTTTACATTTATCTGGAGTAAGTAGTTTATTAGGATCTATAAACTTTATTACTACAGTTGTAAACATGAGAACACCTGGTATAAGATTACATAAATTAGCTTTATTTGGATGAGCTGTAGTTATAACAGCTGTATTATTATTATTATCTTTACCTGTACTTGCAGGAGGAATCACTATGGTTCTTACAGATAGAAATTTTAATACATCATTCTTTGAAACAGCTGGTGGAGGTGATCCTATATTATACCAGCATCTTTTCTGATTCTTCGGACACCCAGAGGTTTATATCTTAATTATACCTGGTTTTGGTATAATAAGTACAACTATTTCAGCTAACTCAAATAAATCTATATTTGGTTACATAGGAATTTAAGAAACCTTTAGCAAGTTTCAATATTAAGTTCATCAGTATCAAACTCCGGGAAAGCCCTAAAAAATTAAGTACTAACCATCAAAGGTAACTTTGAGAGGGCTTGCAGTAATGTGTAAGATATAGTAACAAGCTTAATTATAACTACCAAAATAGTAAATGGGTAATCGCGGATCTAAGTTCCTATTCACAGCATGGTTCACCAGAAGCTGTTTAGGATAAAAGAGCAACGAGTAGACGGTACTGGATACAGAAAATTTCTCTGTATTTAAGGTGTACTCTAAGTAACCTTGAAAGAGGTTAATTCGAACTAATTTGGTTAATTCTAACTAATTTAGTTAATAATTATTAAATAAATAAGATAGCTAGATCTAGTGGTTTAGGTTGCATACTGACATCCTAAAGTGGACAGTTATTATGCGGCTTAACTACAAAAAAATATTTTACTGTTTTATTTAAGTGCCTATCCCATACCCCAGGGGTATGGGAAAGGTGAAACCTTTCCCATATCCCCCGATCCCCCGATCTCCTCTGGGGATATGGGGATATGGGGGATATGGGATAGGCAAAAGAAAGTACTTGATTACTTTTCTAAATCTATATACAATTTTTCAATCCTTCAGCCTACCTGGCTTTATTCTCTTCTTATTTATTATTCTATTCTTATTTATTATTCTCTTCTTATTTATTATTCTCTTTTTATTTATTATTTTTCGCTCAGCCTACCTACGTACAACTTTTCACGATATATTTCCAATTTTATATTTTTTTTTTGCTTGCTGGCTTCTGGCTTCGCTAGATATAAGCCGCCTACGCAGGACTTCGTAGTAAAGAGTAAACAGTAAACACCAAAAATGTTTTCATTTTATATAATCACAACAGTCCTTAGTATCTAAGATTAAGCTAGGTTGAGACGTTTATCGAGATAAAAGTTGCTATAGCATAGGCTAGCACCCTTGCTATGCAATCCTCTGTAGTACATCTTATTGTAAGCTAAGGACTCGAGTGTCCCTTCAGATTAATTCTATATAATCAATATTAATAATAGAAATTATTGGAAGACCAATACCCTTATATTAAAAGAGCCTGGGTCACAAGTCTGGGCTTGAATTTAGAACTGTACTGACTTATGCTGCTGCCTGATCCCTTCTGGCTTCTGTGCTTCGCTAGAAGCCAGAAGGGATCAGTAAGGGATGGTTCGCCAGAAGTAGAGAAGTAGATAACCACCTTTTTTGTTAACCAATAATGCAAATAAGGTGCTAGATTGACGAGATAGAAAGGAAGAAAATCCCTTTTAACTCCACAACTTTTAATATACGGGTTTCTAATTTTAATAATCAATGTATTATGAAGTTACTGATTATAAAGACACTCCTATGTGACACCATTATTTATATACATACATACAGCTACAATATTTTTTAAAATTCACTTTAATAAAAGGAATAAACGTTCAACTATATATATATTGAACGTTTATTCTAATAAATATGCCGATATGCATATTATAGTTAGATCATTTTCAGGTAGTTCTTTTAATTTGGTAGATATTGACCAAATTCTTGCTAAGGCTAACCAACAAAAACAAGAATTGGAGGATTATAAACTTAAGTTGGCTGAAGATAAAGCCAACCAAAAAGTAGATGATTCTTCTTTATCTGA
>NW_024066016.1:0-5044 GCF_011947395.1 Colletotrichum karsti | reverse complement strand
CCCTAACCCTAACCCTAACCCTAACCCTAACCCTAACCCTAACCCTAACCCTAACCCTAACCCTAACCCTAACCCTAACCCTAACCCTAACCCTAACCCTAACCCTAACCCTAACCCTAACCCTAACTCTGATGGGTGGCCGAAGTACATGGCTGGAAAGCTATGACGGTTACCCCTCAGACAAACCGCATATTTCATCCCACCAGTCGAGTAAAGAACCAGAAGTGCTAGGAACCAGATGTGTTGCGAGGACGACCCCAACGGATCGGGTGGGTGGCATTTATACCTCCCGATTCCACAACCAGAAATCGGTAGGCGCTCCACGTGGACCTGCAGAGATTCAGGTGAAAACATGCGTTGGGTGTGCCAACTCTCAAGCGCTCATTCCAACTGCTTGATGTCGGAAAGCCAAGCTACTTGCAGAAGGCCATCGAGGATTCGGCCGCCAGGCATAATACCAATCATGCTGGAGCGTGAAACCATGTATTATTAAATGTTGCCATACCTTGTCACCGACCACACCGTTGCTGTGACCCTCTCAATCTCCAACTTACGGGCAAGAGTGCCCTGCCTATCCCAAAGTCTTTCACCTTGGAGCAACCCTACATCACCAAGCATAAAAGTTTTGGAAACGATGACTTCATCTTTGCAAGACCTCTTAACGCCAGTAAAAGTGAGCTCTGCACAGAGACCTACGCATGGATCGCAGCTGTTTTGATGGTTTCAAATCAAAGGAGAGATGGCGTTGTCTTGATGACCTCCTAGCGGATGGGCAGCTGGCTTGATGCTTCTTCGTTGTACCAATCACATCCCAACCGCTATTCCGGTCGAACAACGCCGGGATGCGGCGTCACAGTGACGAATGGCTGCTGCAAGAAACCTTTCTGGGGCAAACGGGCGTAAGTAAACCCCAACTTCCTTCTTAGTAGCATAAGAAGCACCTCGCCATCAAGAACCTCAACACGGACGTCATCGCCAAGCTCACCTGGGTTCTTGACCCACTCTGTCTTCAGTAAGTTATCTTCGCCCTTAGTCTCATCACTTCCATTCTGGGTATTTTGTGCTACGGCGGAACTCTCAGGTTCTCGAGCAAGCGGTCCTTGGCTTTCTCATTCACTTTTGCACCACTCTTTAACGGCTGTATCGTGACGTAAAATCATCTCTCGGGGTTTTCGAGCATGTTACTGGGCAAGGAATACTCGCTCTTGATCGCAGATATTTCTTCCGGCACAATGGTCATCTTTAGCATTGCACTCCCTACTCCATATCATTGCGTCCGATAAAGAGGCCTTTGGTTTCGTCGGCGGGGTACTGCTACTAGCCTCTCCACCACCTCATCCATTCCACAGACGTCAGACAGACCATGCCGACGAAGCATGTCTTCGATCTCGCCATCGAGGTATATGACGGCTAGCCTGCCTCCAGTGGCCGCTGCCATCGATGTCACGAATGACGTCCACACTGAGCGCCGTGCTACCGTCGAGGCTAACGGGGCTTACTGACGAGGGTCTTGACTTATAACCGCTAATAGGACGTTGGCGGATTTCAAGAACCAAGAATTCATGATAAGACTGCTAAGAGGCTACGCTGCAGATGTCAACGACACAGCACCAGACTAGCGGAAGTTGTTAAAGCTACAAAGGGTGCTCAACCGGAAGAAAAGAAGACTCCCATCGCCTTGATGTCGTGTCCCTTGTAGCATTGGTCGGTCGGGCTTGTGACTGTTCGTGCGATCTTGAGGCAGAGAAAAGTAGGTCAGCCAACTTCTCAGTGCTCTCCCCATCGTCACCGCACATTCCTTCGATGTCGCCGCTTCTCCGACGATCACCGGTTTCTCGACGTCGTTGTTCATGGCGTGCCGTCACAAAGGATTGTGCAAGGGCCGTCCGCCGTCTCCGGTCGCGCGGGCTTGTGAAAGCCCGTGTCGCGTGACCACTGTCCGCTTTGATCATGGGATGTTCCTGGTCTAGTGCCGCTGGCTTCGAAAAGTTCCTCTGCCCCGTCTGGGTCTTTGTGAAGATGTAGTAGGGCGAGTTCCCCAATCGACTTGACTATCAGTCAGCTCGTCAAATGACCAGCTTTGGGAGCAGCAGGTGGACGAAGCTCCAGCCCGTGTCAGTGCGCGTGGCGCTCTTGATTCACAGCTGCGATATGCACGGGTAAGTTTCCCAGGTCTCTGCGGTTGTCGGGAGGTCGTCTGGCCAGATCTTTATCTAGATTTGGTGACCTTGTCCTCAGTTAAGACTAGTACTTGTTCCAATCTCTCGATAGATGGGTTCGAATCCATCTCGTTCTCGGTTTGGCAGTTATCGTTGCGAACGTTGTTGCGCATTGCCCCTTTGAACCGTTCGGTGACTTATACATTTTGAAACTCTGGGAGATATGCTTGCACTGCCTCTAGCCGGTCTTTCTGGAGCTTTCAGCTGAGAAAACTCGTTTGCATGCGGAAGAAACTTCAAAGGGGATAAAATACCTTTAGCAGGAGGTTATACCATAAGGAAGCGGATGGGGAGCGTCAGGTTTCTCAGCGCGTTGTTCCGCATATATGTTTTAGTCTGTCTAATATCGGCTTCGCGGTGCTGGAACCGATCATTAAGGCAGTGTGTGTGCATTTTAAGTTGGTTTTCATCGGTTCTGAGCCCGCTGATATTGTTTCCAGCCTCGTTTATATGGGTTCTGAGCTCGACATCTTTGGTCTTGAGCTCCCGCTTATTGCTAAACACCTCTTCTCTTCACAGCTCCACGGAGTGGCGAACACCTGGGATCTTGGTGTTGAGCTGGTTATCTTTATGGTTTCAGAGACCAACGAGCTCGTGGCGCAAATTCAGAACGCAGACTGACTGGCGATGCTGTAGTTAAACCTCGGAGGCTATCGCGATGGCTTGGGTCTTGTTCCATAGCCGCAGTTAGCGTGGGGGTTGGCGAAATCCAACTTGAAACCTGCAGGCCTAAATTTACGATATTAAATGATGATATCCATCCGCAAGAGCCTGCACGCAAATTTGGGCTCGCAGTCCCACTACCCTATTGCCAACACAAGTGCGATGACACGCCACGGCTTGTTGACGTTCACCTGCTTCGACAGGGACACACTACCGCGGCAGCCTCTGGTGGTGAATCCACCACGGGATTAAAGTCGAGCTTGCGCGCCTCTAGATACAAGCCGCATGTCCTCGCCCAACACACGGAGATAACAGGCAAATACACAAGCGCCGAAGACTCCCCTCGGCCTCCTTCGGGCTTCTCCCATATCGGCAGACCGCACTCGCCACTTACGCCCGGACTAATTGTCCCGCTCGCCACCCCTCGAATTTTGTCCGCTGATGCTTTCACATTATCCGTGGAGCAAACCAGAGTTGCTTCGTTTGATGAAAGACTCGGCTATGTCCGACTGATCCGTAAAACAGCCCAGATGACTGCCACCATGACCTTCTTGTTCTTCTCGCCGCTTGGAAAGACATGCGACTTGACATTGTGGATGTGCCATATCTGTCTCTCGCGAGGGCCTAAATATCGCGGTCATCGTTTGTCGCGACATATTGCTCCCAGAGGAGCGGGGCATCTGCTCGGATCACGGACTCTGGCTCGCAGCTGGTGTGGTTACATTTGCACCCGAGGATGATCGGGGTTGGGTCGTCTGGGTTAATATCATCAGGTAATCCACGGTTACCAGCAGCTCCCCAGCTGGGTATATTCCTTCTGTGTCTCTTAGCCCGGGATATTCACTCAATTAAGCAGCTTTTTCCGGCTGGTCCGCGAGTTCCTGCGCTGGTGCCTGTTCCTAGCTGCCACCGTCGTCGTCGTGGTTCGCAATGAGTGGCGATGGCGGTGCAGGCGGCACTTGTTCCTCGCCGGATCAGGCGTCAAACCCGGAGGGCGCGCATAGTTGCAGCGTTCGGCAGTGTTTTTCTTTGTTTTTTTCAACACCTGCCTTGATGCACTTGGAATCTTGAGAGTCTGGTTGCTTTGCGTATGACATTTTGCTGATTTTTCTTAGCAAAATTCCCTTAAGCGACTGAAAAGGATCATTTTCGATGAAGTGTTTGAAAGGACGGGCGACAGAGGGGAAAGCCGGGCACGAGCGGCGGGTATCCATTCAGGTGTAACGGGCCAAACCGGACCGGACCGGACCCGGCGCCGGTTAAGTGGGTCGGTGTCGGTATATTGGCCCACCAGCCGCCCGGTCCCGTCCCGATGATGCGAGAAAGTCGTGGGAATTGGTCTTCTGGGCAGCCAGTCGGAGAATGGCTGGGCTAAATCACGCCATGTACCTGAATCATGGGGACTTCTGCTTGGTGCGGTCAGGTCCCGCTTGCGTTTTACACCATCTCGGCATCCCGGCCCCAACTTGCCGAAACAACGCGCCGACCAGAGGTTTCTTTTTTTTCGTAGCTCGCGATGTCCTCACTTCTATTACTTGCCGAAAGAACGCGCCGACCCGTTCGCACTGGCGTTCTCGTCGGCGTGAATGGGCTGCACAGCGCTGCGCTGATGCTTGACACCTTTGGGGTGATTAACCAAGTCTCTGAATAGCCCCATTTACCAGAAGGTGTTGGTTGTCATGGCACTGTGACGTCACTTCCAGGTCTTGTCGGCTGTCACTAGCGCAGTCGAAGCATCGCCCGGGTGGTTTTCCAGCCAGGGCACCCAATGGGAATTTTCCCAGCAGAACATTTTTCTTGTATCGCGTTATGTGGAAAGTCATTCCTCAAGATGTTGCATAATACGATTTTTTTTTTTTTTTTCATAACTTGCGATAACCTCACTTTTTCCAACCCGCCGAAGATGCGCCAAGGTTGCAACGTGCTCAGCGCGGTGCCCGGCCAGTTGCGGCTTACTAAGGTACGGATCACGGATCGAGCCACCTGGGTGCACGGGCCGAGCACATGTGCACGGGCCACTCCGATGTGATCTGGCTTTTTTTTCGCCAGTTCGCCCTGCTGACCCAGATCGCCCCACCCGCATGACCGCACCCGCCGGGTCATGCAGCGGTACTCGTCAAAAAAAAAAAAAAGAAGTGGGGTCATCGCGAGTTTTTGGAAAA
>NW_024066015.1:0-5761 GCF_011947395.1 Colletotrichum karsti | reverse complement strand
AGTTAGTAAGATTGCTAATAAGATAAATATATAATCTATAGAGAAAATAAAGCTAAAGTATAGTAACTTAGCTAGAATAGAGTAACCCCCCCTATAGTAAAGTATAAGGAGAGCTAGCTCTAGAAAGTATAATATAAAGGGAAATAGATTACCTACTATAGAGATAACTAGTTAAAAAACTAGGATTACCTACTAAAACTAAGGGATAATAATAGGCAGATAAGATAAGGTCCCTATATAGTGTAACTAGGGTATACCCGGCTTAACGATATGAGTATATCTAAGTTTAGATATAACTTAATAGAAGACTGGCTACTGTAATGATAGATAGTGGAGCTTAAGGAAACTTTATATTACTATAAATGGTAAATAAATGAAAAATAACCTGGAAGAAGAAAGTAATAGAAGACTGCTATGAACTTAGCACCGTTGAAGGAGAATAAGTCTAGTATGGTGGAGGACGCATTATAGTGGAGATAGCGCACCTCCCTATATAGATCTATGGCTAGAATGAGCGACTAAACTTTGATATTATGGAGATAGGAGATAAGTATGATGTTATCCTTAGAAGACTATAGTTATATGATAGCAACCTATAGATAGATTGGAGAACTGGCTAACTCTATTGGGACCAGGATTTAGTTACTGAGCAGTAGCCTAGAAGAGGTGCCTTAAATGAACCTTCTAGAACTCCTAAAGTAAAGAGATTTTTAGTATACCTATAAATTAAGGATATAAATGCTAGGACGTTATTAGTAATAGATATTAATAAGGAAGATTGACTTCTATCTATCCTAGAAGAATATTAGTAATACTAGAAACTATTTGCTAAAGAACTTAAAATAGGACTGCTAGAATATAGCAACTATAACTATAAGATACCCCTAAGAGAAGGGAAGGAGCTAAAGCTAGAAGCAATCTATAGACTTAATTAGAAAGAAATGGAAGCACTTGACGCTTACCTTGAAGAAAACCTATGGAAGGGATATATCAGACCCTCTATATTACTAGCAGGATATCCAATCCTATTTATGCCCAAAAAGAACGGCAAACTATAACTCTACGTTGACTATAGAAAACTCAATAATATTATAATTAAGAACTACTACCTACTACTGCTTATCTTAGAACTTAGAGACCTGCTATATAGAGCCTAGTGGTTTATAGTACTTAACTTAAAAGGAGCCTATAACCTAATACATATAAAATCAGGTAAAGAATGGAAAATAGCGTTTTGAACACGCTGAGGATATTATAAGTACCTAGTAATGCCCTTTAGACTTACTAACGTACCCGTAATATTCTAGATAATAATTAATTATATCCTATAAGAATACCTAGATATATTTATTATAGTTTATCTTAATGACATCCTAATCTTCTTAAAGACGCTGGAAGACCATAAGAAGTATGTATATTAAGTGCTATGGAAACTCTAAGAAGCTAAACTCCTAGTGGAACTAGAAAAGAGCAAATTCCATACCTAAGAAGTTGAATTCCTAGGCTTTACGATAGCCCCTAGAATCCTTAAAATGTTAAAAGATAAAATTATAGCAGTATAAGACTAGCTAATACCCTAGAACGTTAAGGATATATAATCCTTTATTAGATATATAAACTATTACTAATAATTTCTAGAAGGATACTTAAATAAGAACGACCCTCTTATAAAGCTCTTAAAGAAAGATACCCTATAGCAATAGGAAGAAGAGTAAGAATAAGCCTTTAATAAGATTAAGTAATAAGTTATATTAGAACCTATACTTATTATACTTAACCCTAAGAAACTATTTAAAGTTAAGACTAACTCCTTAGACTACGCTATAGGAGGATAGCTAGGCTAATGAGACGATAAAGGATAGCTATGCCTATACGCCTTCTTCTTACATAAGCTATATAGCTTAGAACTTAACTATTAAATCTATAATAAAGAACTTATAGTAATTATTAAAGCATTTAAGGAATAAAGACCTTAACTATTAGGAATAAAGTATAAAGTTAAAGTCTATACTAATTATAAGAACCTTGCCTACTTTATAATATTAAAGGAACTTAATAAATAGTAGATTAGATGGTCTGAATTCCTCTCTAAATTTAATTTTAAGATTATCTACTGAAAAGGCAAAGAAAACGGAAGAGCAGACGCTCTCAGCAGGAGACTGGACCATGAAGTCCAGGTACCTGAGGAAACCCAGGTTATCCTCAAAAAGGACAAGGAAGGAGACCTTATGCTAGCAGTTAGACTCTTGATAATGGCCAGAAGAGATAGTACTAGCACGACTAGAAGAATATCTCCTAAAGCTATTAGGGAGGTATACTCTGCACCTATATATGGCCACTAAGGCGTAACTAAGATATAGAAACGCATTAGATAATACTATAATAAAACGGCTATATAATAAGAAGTATCTTTAGTGATTAGGGACTATAAGGTCTGTGCGAAAAGCAAACCTAGCTGACACTAGCCTTATAGTAAGATATAGCTGCTCCTAGTGCCATAAACCGCATGGGAATCTATCTCATTAGACTTTATTACTAAGTTACCTAAGTCCTAAGAACTAATAACTAAGGTCTATTATAATAGCGTCCTAGTTATTATTAATAGACTTATAAAGTACTTATACTTTATCCTATATATAGAGTCTAGTACTATAGAAGACCTTGCCTATAAGTTTCTATAAGTAATTATTAGCTAATATGGAATGCTAAAGGAAATTATATCTAATAGAGATAAGTTGTTTACTTCTAAGTTTTAGAGATTACTGATCTTATAGCTTGGATCTAACTATAAGATATCTACTGCTTTTTATCTGTAAACTAATAGCTAGATAGAACGAATTAATTAGATCATAGAGACCTATCTATACTGCTATATTAACTACTAATAAGATAATTAGGTTTAACTGCTACCTATGGCCTAGTTTGCCTATAACAGCGCAGTAGGAGAAAGTACAAAAGAATCACTATTCTATCTGAACTATAGATTTAACCTAATAGCCTATAGAGAACCATAATAAGGCCTAGCAGCTCTAAAAGCTATAGTAGATATTAATAAACTTAAGGAAATCTAGTAAGAGCTACCTAGAGAACTTGAATTTGTGCGTAAATGAATGCATAAATACGCTAACACCTTAAGAGTTGAGGGACTAACTCTATAGGAGGGAGATAGTATATACCTTCTCTACTAAAATATTAAGATAAAACGACTAAGTAATAAGTTAGACTTTAAGAAACTTAGACCTTTTAAGATTATAAAGAAGGTATTTAATATTAACTTTAAACTTATACTACTAGATACTATAGAGTGTTATTTAGTCTTTTATATTTTACTTCTCAAAAAAGCACTAGTAGGTTCATATATAGAAGACTATATCATTATGGAACCACTAGAACTAGAATATAAAGTTAAATAAATTATTAACTACTATAAAAATAATAGAAATATAGAATACCTTATTAAATAGAAGGGGTATAGATATAAAGATAACTTATAGGAACCTATTAAGAACCTCTAGCACTCCCAGCAGCTGCTATAGGAGTATTACTAAGCAAGGGACCTAAGTCCATAAACTCCTCCCCAATCCCAAACTTAGTCCAGGAAGGGTTATTCTTAACACCTCTAGCCTAAAGATCCTCTATAACGTATTGCTTATGAGTATCTAATATAGGAAGAACGTTATTAGCCTCCTTAAGTTCCTATATCCCCTAAGTAAACGTCTCTATATAACGCTCCTTAATTAACTTCTAAGTTATATAAATATAAGCTAAATAACTAGCTATATTAGCTACCTCTAATTATACCTAAGTAAGCTTCTTATAGAGCGCTAATAGAGCATTACTAGCTTGCTCCTCCTTTTCCTCCTACTCTTAACGCTAGTCACTAAGACGCTTTACTATAATAAGTTAGAAGTAGCCTATAAAGAAAGATATAATAGGACTTATAGCTTAATATAATAACTAGTCTATTATAAGGACGCTTTAAATTCTTATACCTATAATGCCCTATATGGCTCCCGTATCCTTGGCATATGGCTTCTGTCTTTCTGGAATATAGATGCTATATCTTAATTATATAGATCTAATCTTTTATCTTATTATTATATAACCTATACTATAGTTCTTCTATTCCTAAGGGATCCTTATATGTTCCTATGATCCTATATATAAATATATTATTATAACCGCTTAATATCCTAGTGGGGCGTCCTTTATTAGTTATACCTAATAGGTTATAATATTAGGTCCCCTCTTTAAAGGTTTAGTCCCTTAGACTAATATAAGTAGGTAGTATCTCCTAGGTTAGGGAAGCGTTAATTATACTTCCTGATCTCTATAATACTAATACTATATTAGGTTATATTTAAAAATTAAAAGATTTAAAATCTATTCTTTATTCTACTTATAATAACGTATTTAAGCGCTTTAGTTCTTCTAACGTTATGCCCTATACTTGCTATTTCTAGGTAAAGCGTCCTTATTATATAGTGGAGGGTTTAAAGGTCTATTATAGGTATAAGAATTTAAAGCGTCCTTATAATGGATTAGTTGTTGCGTTAAGCTATAAGTCCTATTATATCTTTCTTTATAGGCTATTTCTAACTTATTATAGTAAAGTATCTTAGTAACTAGCGTTAAGAGTAGGAGGAAAAGGAGGAGCAGGCTAGTAATGCTCTATTAGCGCTCTATAAGAAGCTTACTTAGGTATAATTAGAGGTAGCTAATACGGTTAGTCGTTTAGCTTATATTTATATAACTTAGAAGTTAATTAAGGAGCATTATATAGAGACGTTTACTTAGGGGATATAGGAACTTAAGGAGGCTAATAACGTTCTTCCTATATTAGATGCCTATAAGCAATACGTTATAGAGGATCTTTAGGCTAGAGGTATTAAGAATAACCCTTCCTAGACTAAGTTTGGGATTAGGGAGGAGTTTATAGACTTAGGTCCCTTACTTGGTGATACTCCTATAGCAGCTGCTGGGAGTGCTAGAGGTTCTTAATGGGTTCCTATAAGTTATCTTTATATCTATACCCCTTCTATTTAATAAGGTATTCTATATTTCTATTATTTTTATAGTAGTTAATAATTCATTTAACTTTATATTCTAGTTCTAGTGGTTCCATAATAATATAGTCTTCTATATATAAACCTACTAGTGCTTTTTTAAGAAGTAAAATATAAAAGACTAGATAATACTTTATAGTGTCTAATAGTATAAGTTTAAAGTTAATATTAGATACCTTCTTTATAATCTCAAAAGGTCTAAGTTTCTTAAAGTCTAACTTATTACTTAGTCGTTTTATCTTAATATTTTAGTAGAGAAGGTATATACTATCTCCCTCCTATAGAGTTAGTCCCTTAACTCTTAAGGTATTAGCGTATTTACGTATTTATTTACATATAAATTCAAGTTCTCTAGGTAGCTCTTATTAGAATTCCTTAAGTTTATTAATATCTACTATAGCTTTTAGAGCTACTAGGCCTTATTATAGTTCTCTATAGGCTATTAGGTTAAATCCATAGTTTAGATAGAATAGTAATTCTTTTATACTTTCTCCTACTACGCTATTATAGGCAAACTAGGCCATAGATAGTAGTTAAACCTAATTATCTTATTAGTAGTTAATATAGTAGTATAGATAGGTTTCTATAATCTAATTAATTTATTCTATTTAGCTATTAGTTTATAGATAAAAAGTAGTAGATATTTTATAATTAGATCTAAGCTATAAGATTAGGGATCTCTAAAACTTAGAAGT
>NW_024066014.1:0-5832 GCF_011947395.1 Colletotrichum karsti | reverse complement strand
CCCGCTTGGGATCTCGGCGGCTAACGCAGGACATATGTAAGCAGTGACACAGGTGTAACCAGGAATCCTCGGAAAGGAAGAACTATGGTACAGGTCACGTGACCTCGGGAACAGTACGGACACAGGACAAAGATGGATATGTTGGATATGAGCTATCCCAGCTATCCATGGATATGTTGGATATGAGCTATCCCAGCTATCCAACGTCAAAGGAACTATTTGGGACTTGTATATAGGATGGACTTGAGCCTGGCTCAAGGACAGACTTCTATAGCTCTTTAGTAATTAACTTTGTGACTACCCTCACCGGTACTTTTAGCTATACCTAAGTGATGACTACCCTACGACTCTTATTGAGGCCTTAACTGATCACTAAGACCTTTAAAGACCTATAATTACTCAAATAGCCCTATAGAACGACTTAATACTGTTTACAGTTTTCAATCCCTAACTTACTGCTAACACAAACCCACTGTTAGTTAGCTAGCCGTAACAGTCTAATAGAGTAATAAAAAAACTTATTAACTTTGTAATATATAAGTTATATATATTTTATAAGCTATAATTTTTATTTAAACTTTAATATTAATAGTAAGATTTAAACCTAAAACGTTAAAAAGAAGCTTATTAAGCTTTTATATTTAACTATATATAGCTAATATAATTAGCTAAACTACTATACTATATACTTTAGGCTCTCTAATTATAAGAGGACTTTAATAAGAGTTTTAAAAATAATTAAAGCTATAAAAGTATCTTATTATTATTATATAATATTATTAGTTATAATAGAGAGTTATTACTTTATTTTATATAGCTATTAAGGTCTATTTTATATATTTAGAACTTATAATATTAATATTATAAGATCTAAAGGGGTATATTAAACCTTATATTACTTAATTAGTATAAATACTAACTTAATAAATCTACTTATAGATTTCTATTTAAATATAGCTTATTTATATTAGGTATATATACCCTCCTTTTTTCTAATGCTTAGGCTAACTTAGCCCCTTTTAGCTAGTTATATATTAATTAATATTTAATATACTGTATTGCTAGCTATAACTATTGCTTAATAATTATAATAGTAGAACTATAAACGACGTTGGATTTAATAATATTATTACGGCCAGCTAACTAACAGTAGGTTTATATTAGCAGTAAGTTAGGGATTAAAAACTATAAATAGTATTAAGTCGTTCTATAGGGCTATTTAAGTAATTATAGGTCTTTAAAGGTCTTAGTAATTAGTTAAGGCCTCAATAAGAGTTATAGAGTAGTCATCACTTAGGTATAGCTAAAAGTACTAGTAAGGGTAGTTATAAAGTTAATTACTAAAGAGCTATAGAAATCTATCCTTAAGCTAGACTTAAGTCTATCCTATATATAAGTCCTAGATACTTCTCTTCCTATATAGACTGCAATCTAAAAGTTAGTCCTCCTTAAGGACCACCCTTAGCACGTTAGTCCTAATCCTTATCCTAGTCCTAAGACCGCTTATCAAAAGTTAGTCCTACTTATTATCATATAACTTATACTATAGTTCTTCCGTTCTAGGTAAGCCCCTTATATTCCCATAATCCTATATATAAAGGTAACATTCTAACCGCCTAGTATCCTTATAGGGCGTTCTTTATTAGTTATACCTAATAGGTTATAATATTAAGTCTCCCCTCTAAAGGTCTAGTCTCTTAGACCTTATATAAATAGGTAGTTACTCCTAGGTTAGGGAGTTATTAATTCTACTTCCTTATTTTCTATAATACTAATACTATATTAAGTTATATTTAAAAGTTAAAGTCTTAAAAAATAGAAATAAAAGATTATAAATATTAAGCGCTTCTTAAGTTTATAGATTCTTATTCCTTATACGTAGATATACCTTATACTTATTATTTCTATATAAAGGTTGCATATCAATTTAGTAAGGGGTTATCTCATTACTATAAGTATATTAAGGTAAAAAAGCTATATAATAGTATTTTAGTAGCTTCTATATATAGGTACTAAGACTTTTATATTTTTCTTCTTTTCTAACGTTTTTCTAATATAAAAATTAAATACTTAATAGAAAGAATAAGATAAAAAGGAGGAGAAAGTAGGTAAAGAGTTTATAGCTCTTTATATTTAGTTAACTTACCTTTAGGCTAAAATAGCAGCAGCAGCAAGCTATCTCTTAAGGATCTATACCATTTAGAAGCAGGTTTATAACTATCAGTCTAAGACGTTTCATTAGGGGATATAGGAGGTCAATAAGGAGGATAACATCCTTCCTATATTAGATACTCACAAGCGGGGTATCATAGGGGACCTCTAGTTTATAGGTATCACAAACAACCCTTCCTAGCCAGACTTCAGAATTAGTAAGGAGTTTACAGACCTAGGCCCCCTGCTTAGGAGTACTCCCGCAGCAGCTGCTAGGAGTGCTAGAGGTTCTTAACGGGTTCCCATAAGTTTTCTTCATATCCATATCCTTTCCACTTAATAAGATATTCTATATTTCCATTATTACTATAGTAGTCAATAATTTATTTAACTTTATATTCTAGTTCTAGAGGTTCTATAATAATATAGTCTTCTATATATAAACCTTATAGTGCTTTTTTAAGAAGTAAAATATAAAAGGCTAGATAACACTTTATAGTATCTAGTAGTATAAATTTAAAGTTAATATTAGATACCTTCTATATAATTTCAAAAGGTCTAAATTTCTTAAAGTCCAACTTATTACTTAGTTATTTTATCTTAATATTTCTATAGAGAAGGTATATACTATCCCCCTCCTATAGAGTTAGTCCCTCAACTCTTAAGGTATTAGTATATTTATATATTTATTTATATATAAATTTAAGTTCTTTAGGTAGCCCTTACTAGATTTCCTTAAGTTTATTAATATCTACCACAGCTTTCAGAGCTACTAAGCCCTATCATAGTTCTCCATAGGCTATTAGATTAAATCTATAGTTCAGATAGAATAGTGATTCTTTTGTGCTTTCTCCTACTGCGCTATTATAGGCAAACTAGGCCATAGGTAGCAATTATACCTAGTTATCTTACTAGTAGTTAATATAGCAGTATAGATAGGTTTCTATAATCTAATTAATTCATTCTATCTAGCTATTAGTTTATAAATAAAAAGCAGTAGATATCTTATAATTAGATCCCAGCTATAAGATTAGCAATCTCTAAAACTTAGAAGTAAATAACTTATCTCTATTGGACATAATTTCCTTCAGCATTCCATATTAGCTAATAATTACCTATAGAAACTTATAGGTAAGGTCTTCTATAGTACTAGACTCTATATATAGGATAAAGTATAAATACTTTATAAATCTATTAATAATAACGAGGACACTATTATAGTGGACTTTAGTTATTAGTTCTTAGGACTTAGGTAACTTAGTAATAAAGTCTAATAAGATAGATTCCTATATAGTTTATAGCACTAAGAGCAGCTATATCTTACTATAAGGCTAATATTAACTAAGTTTACTTTTTATATAAACCTTATAGTCCCTAATTACTAAAGATACTTCTTATTATATAGCTATTTTATTATAGTATTATCTAATACGTTTCTATATCTTAGTTACACCTTAGTAGCCATATATAGGAGCAGAGTGTATCTCCCTAATAGCTTCAGGAGACATCCTTCTAGTCGTACTAGTCCTATCTCTTCTAGCCATTATTAAGAGTCTAGCTGCTAGCATAAGGTCTCCTTCCTTATCTTTTTTAAGGATAACTCAGGTTTCCTCAGGTACTTAGACTTTATAGTCCAATCTTCTACTAAGAGCGTCTACTCTTCTATTTTCCTTACCTTTCCAGTATATAATCTTAAAATTAAATTCTAAGAGGAATTTAGACTATCTAATTTATTATTTATTAAGTTCCTTTAATATCATAAAGTAGGTAAAGTTCTTATAATTAGTATAAACTTTAACTTTATACTTTATTCCTAATAGTTAAGGTCTCTATTCCTTAAATACTTTAATAATTACTATAAGTTCTTTATTATAAATTTAATAGTTAAGTTCTAAGCTATATAGCTTATATAAGAAGAAGGCGCATAGGCATAGCTATCCTTCATCATCTCATTAGCCTAGCTATCCTCCTATAGCGTAGTCTAAAGAGTTAATCTCAACTTCAAATAGCTTCTCAGGATTAAATATAATAAGTATAGGTTCTAATATAACCTATCGCTTAATCTCATTAAAGGCTTATTCTTATTTATCCTCCTATTACTAGGGGACTTCTTTCTTAGAGAGTCTTATAAGAGGGTCATTCTTATCTAAATATCCTTCTAGAAATCACTAATAGTAGTTTATATATCTAATAAAGGATTATATATCCTTAACGTTCTATAGTATTAGCTAGTCTTATACTATTATAATTTTATCTTTTAACATCTTAAGGATTCCAGGGGCTATTATAAAGCCTAGGAATTTAACTTCTTAAGTATAGAATTTACTCTTTTCTAGTTCCACTAGGAGTTTAGCTTCTTAGAGTTTCTATAGCACTTAATATATATACTTCTTATAGTCTTCTAGGTTCTTTAAGAAGATCAGGATATCATTAAGATAAACTATAATAAATACATCTAGGTATTCTCATAAGACGTAGTTAATTATTATTTAGAATATTATAAGTATATTAATAAGTCTAAAGGGCATTATAAGGTATTTATAATATCCTCAGCATATTTAAAACGCTATTTTCTATTCTTCACCTAATTTCATATATATCAGGTTATAGGCTCCTTTTAAGTTAAGTGCTATAAACCACTAGGCTCTATATAGCAGATCTCTAAGTTCTAAGATGAGCAGTAGTATATAGTAGTTCTTAATTATAATGTTATTAAGTTTCCTATAGTCAACATAGAGTTATAGTTTGCCATTCTTTTTAGGCACAAATAGGATTAGATATCCTACTAGTAATATAGAGGGTCTAATATATCCCTTCTATAGGTTTTCTTCTAGGTAAGCATTAAGTGCTTCTATTTCCTTCTAATTAAGTCCATAGATTACTTCTAGCTTTAGCTCCTTCCCTTCTCTTAGGGGTATCTTATAGTTATAGTTACTATATTCTAGCAGTCCTATTTCAAGTTCTTCAGCAAATAGTTTCTAGTATTACTAGTATTCTTCTAGGATAGATAGAAGTTAATCTTCCTTATTAATATCTATTACTAATAACGTCTTAGCGTTTATATCCTTAATTTATAGGTATACTAAAAATCTCTTCACTTTAGAAGTTCTAAAAGGTTCATTTAAGGCACCTCTCCTAGGCTATTACTTAGTAACTAAATCCTAGTCCTAATAGAGTTAGCTAGTTCTCTAATCTATCTATAGGTTACTATTATATAACTATAGTCTTCTAAGGATGATATCATACTTATCTCCTATCTCTATAATATTGAAGTTTAGTCGCTCATTTTAGCTATAGATCTATATAGGGAGGTATACTATCTCTACTATAATACGTCCTCTACTATACTAGACTTATTCTCCTTTAATAGTACTAAGTTTATAGTAGTCTTCTACTACTTTCTTCTTCTAGGTTATTTTTTATTTATTCACTATTTATAGCAATATAAAGTTTCCTTAGGCTCTACTATCTATTATTATAGTAGCTAATCTTCTATTAAGTTATATCTAAACTTAGATATACTTATATTATTAAGCTAGGTATACCCTAGTTGCACTATATAGGGACCTTATCTTATCTACCTATTATTATCCCTTAGTTTTAGTAGGCAATCCTAGTTTTTTAACTAGTTATCTCTATAGTAGGTAATCTATTTCCCTTTACGTTATACTTTCTAGAGCT
>NW_024066013.1:0-6456 GCF_011947395.1 Colletotrichum karsti | reverse complement strand
AAAAATAATATAAAAAGCCTTTTATATAATAATTTAAAATATAAATATTATATTAAATATATTTCTATTTTTAATAGTTTAAGTCTATATAGTAATATAATATATAAATATAATTATAAAGTCTTTTATATCTTTTATATAATATAAAGTCTGAATTAATTTTAAACCTACTTTAAACTACTTATAAATCCCCTAAATTAATACCTAAAGTATTAAGATTAATACCTATTAACTATACTAAAGTAATTTAGTTTTAAATTATTTTTAAATATTTTACTTTTAACTCTTATTCCCTTTTATCTATTATAATCTCTCTCTCTTACTATAAGAGGTCCTTATCCCTTTCTTAATTATATTTATTATATAGATTAATTAGTAAAACCCTTTATAATTAGTTCCTAACTACTTAGTAAAGTAGTATCTCTTATTAAGTGTTACGACCCGTTGGGCTTAGCTACCAACACAACCCCGCCAGGCTCTCGGCGGCTAACGTGGGACATATGTAACCTAGTGACACAAGGACGATCAGGGATCCTCAGAACGGAAGAACTATAACAAGTCACGTGACCACGGAAATAAGTACGGACTAGTGGATATGTTGGATATGAGCTATCCTAGCTATCCATGGATATGTTGGATAGGAGCTATCCTACCTATCCAACACAGAGGAAGGGTTTGGAACTTGTATATAGGATGGACTTGAGCCCAGCTCAAGGACAGACTTCTATAGCTCTTCAGCAATTAACTTTATATTCATCCCTCAGATACTTTCAGTATATCTTATACTATAAATATCTTATTAGGCTTATAACTAATTACTATAACCCTTAAGACTCTAATCTATTTAGAACTATACTAATAACCTTATAACAATATAATACTATTTATTAGTATTATCCCTTAGCTTCTATTAATAGACCCTATTATTAGATTAGCTAACCGTAACACTTTAATTGCTCCTATTTAGTAAGTTAACCTTTAATACTACTAAATAGTATAGATAAGATATCCTCTTACGCCTCTATTAAATCCCCTACCCCTGGATCCTCCTCTATAGCCTCTGGCGGACGAGCTCCCCAGAGCCTAGCCTAAGAACTCAGAGATTAAAAGATAAAGGATAGAGATAATACTAAGAGTAATAATAATAATAATAAACTTAAGTAAGAGCTTTAGAAAACTAAAAACGACTTTTAAGAAATATAAAACCTATTTAATAAGAACACTACCGCTCTAAAGGAACTTTAGGAGCAGGCCTAATACACTTATAAACTCAAGAAAGAAGTCACCACCCTCTAAGTAGCTACTAACGTTATCTTAACCCTAGTTAAAGGATAGGAACGCCTTAAGCTTAATACTCCCGCTACCTTTAATAGAACCCCTAGATAACTTAAGGGATACCTAGTCTAGATATAAACCTATTAGGCCTTCTACCTTAATACTTTTTAGAATAACACTAAATAAGTTATTTATACTACTACCTTCTTTAGGGGAAAAGCCCTTATATAGTTTAAACCCCTCTAATAGGAATAGCTTAATAATCTAGTTAAGAAGTATAGCTAAGAAGTTAAAAATATCTTCTTTAGCTTTATAGGCTATATAAAGGCTCTTAAATCGCTCTTCCTTAACCCTAATAAGAAGCAATAAGCTAAGAGAGACCTCTTAAGCCTATAATAAACCAAGTTAGCCACACTATATACAGCTAAGTTCTAATAACTAGCAGCTAGACTTTATATAACTAATAAAAGTAAGGTCTTTACTTTCTACTAAGGTCTCAAGGACAACGTTAAGGACGAAATAGCTAAAGTCAATACCCCCCTAAGCTTCCTAGACTACATCAAATATGCCATTAAGATCAACAACTAACTATTTAAATAACGCAGAGAAAAATGAGAGAAACGCCAGAACCCCAATATAGGACGTAAATACTAATAGCAACCACAACAACAGTTTAACTATCAGCAGAACAACCAAAACCACTAGAACAACAACCAGCACAGCACTGCTTACGGCCACCATAGTGGACCTATAGACCTCAGCGTGGCCCAGAAGGACCACCAATAGAATACCCCTAGGATTAATAACTAGAAGAAATATATCACCTGCTTTAACTACTAAAAGATAGGATACTACGCTAGTAAGTATAGGTCCCTAAAGAAGGAATAGTTTAGGCCTATACCTAAATAACCCTAATAAGCTAATATTATAATAAAGGACGTTCCTTATAAATAACTTAGTTAGACTACCTACTTTAATAATAACTATAGAACGCATATAGACTCCAAGGAACACGCGGGATAGTACCCCAAAGAACCCTCCAACCAATTAGGATATAAGACTATAGGCCTCACTAATAAGTAAACCCTCACTATAGGATATAAGGGAAACAGCAAAATAGCCCGCAAACCTATAGAGCAACCCAATAAAGCACTCCAAAACCAACAACTAAAACTAGCAAACCAATCAGAGGAACAAGCCAGAAGAGAGTCTACTTAAGAGATAGACCTTACCCTCTCAATCCCAAAAGGACAACAAATAGACCCTCTACTTAAATAACAAATCTCCTAGATAACTTTCAATATTAATAGCACCTCATCTAAAGAAGAAGAGGGCAAAGACCTATCCAGACAGCTAGAATACCAGGAGATCAACCCTATAAATAACTACTAAGCAGTATAACTATATAGAGCTAATAAGGAGGACAGAAGGAACTTCCTAGCACCTACATAAGTTAAAAGAGACCACCTAATCCTCAACTATTAACACCTAGAGCACTATAAGCTCTTTTAGGGATAATACTTTATAGACTACTACCTAGTCTATATATTAAATAAATATAACTTAGGATTCTACCCATAAAGATATAGAGGATAGCCCATCCTATAAGTCTATATAGATGCATAACTACCTATATAGGACCTATAACACTTTTCAAAAGAACACATTACTATATTTACACCCAGCCTTAAGTATCCTATAAGATATATTAATAATATAATAATAGCATAGCAAGAATATAGAAATAATTAGTACTAAGTCCACTACGTTAAGAAGATAAGAGCCTAGAGGCGAGAAATTAAACGCTAAGAGAATAGTAAAGCCTCACTACTAACCCTAATAACTAGGGAAAGCCCAATATAGAAAGCCAAACAATAGGGCAAGAAGATTAAGAAAATTAGAGGCACTAAGCAGTTAAAAAACTAAACTCACCTACTAAGATAGGACAACAATAGGCAGACACAATAAAGTCCCTATACCTAGCAGCAGTAGGCATAATAATAGAAAAAGAAGCATACTTCTACTATAAGATTACCCTAAATAGGAAGAAAGCTACTATACTAATTAACTATAGAGCATAAGCAAACTTTATTTCACTATAAGCTATAAATCAACTAAAGATCACATAGAATAAGAAGGAAAAACCATACCCACTACAAACCGTTAAAGGGGAATACATCCAGTATAGTAGAGGCATAGTCTACTAAGAGATAGCGTAACTCTAACTGCTATATTATAGCCACTATAAATAGATCAACCTCAATATTATAGAGATAGGAGACTAGGACGTCATCCTAGGAATACCATAGTTACAAAAGAACAACCTATAGATAGATTAGAGAACTAGCTAACTCTATTAGAACCACAACTTAGTCACTAAGCAGCTACTAAGATAGAGCGCCTCAAATAAGCTAAAGAAGATAACTATAGCTATAAAGTATCTACTATACCTTAGAGTAAAGGATAGAGAGGCCAGGACGTTAGCAATAATATAGATCAATAAGGAAGATCAACTTCTACCTATCCTAGAAGAATACTAGATCTATAATAAATTATTTATAGAAGAACTTAAGACTAGATTACTAGAGTATAGCAGCTATAATCACAAAATTAAGCTAAAGCTAGGTAGAGAGCTAACTTTTAAGCCAATCTATAGACTTAACTAAGAAGAAATAGAAGCACTTAACGCTTACCTTAAAGAAAACCTATAGAAGGGATACATTAGACCCTCCACATCACCAGCAGGATACCTAGTCCTATTTATACTAAAGAAGAATAGTAAGAAACAGTTATATATTAACTATTAGAAACTTAATAACGCCACTATTAAGAACTACTACCCCCTACCGCTCATCTCTGAGCTATGAGACCTCTTGTATGGCGCGAATTAGTTTATAGCCCTTAATCTTAAGGGAGCTTATAACCTAATCTATATAAAAGAGGGAGATAAGTAGAAGATAGCATTCTAAACCTAGTAAGGATATTTTAAGACCCTTATAATGCCCTTTAGACTTACTAATATACTAGTAATATTCTAGATAATAATTAATTAAGTCTTATAATAATACCTAAATAACTTTATTATTATCTATCTTAATAATATCCTTATCTTCTCTAAAACACTTAAAGAATATAAGAAATATATTTATAAAGTCCTATAAGCCCTATAGGAAGCCAAACTCCTTATAGAGCTAGCCAAGAGCAAGTTCCACCAATAAGAAGTTAAATTCCTTAGATTCACTATTACACCTAGAATTATATATATATCTAAAGATAAGATTCAGGTAGTTATAGACTAGCTAATACCTATATATATAAAAGATATATAATTATTCCTTAGATTTATTAACTTCTACTAATAATTTATTAGGAACTTTATAGGATCTAGCTATAAGCTATAGGATCTCATAAGAAAAGATTAACTATTTAAATAGATAGATAAACACCAGAAAGACTTCAAGAGGATTAAGCAACATATAGAAGAAGATATCATCCTATACATTCCTAACCTAGATAAGCCCTTTAAGCTTAAAACTAACGCCTTAGACTTTACTATAGGCGCTCAGCTTAGACAATAAGATAGCAATAGGAAACTATAACTAATTACCTTTATATTAAAGAAGTTTAATAGACTAGAGCTTAACTACTAGATCTATAATAAGGAACTTATAGCAATTATTAAAGCCTTTAGAGAATAGAGACCCTAGCTATTAGGAATAAAACATACTATTAAGGTTTATATAGATTATAAGAACCTCTTATATTTTATAACTTCTAAAGTCCTAAATAAATAATAAGTAAGATAGTTAGAATTCCTTTCTAAATTTAACTTCAAAATTATCTATAGAAAAGGAAATAAAAACAGCAGAGCAGACGCACTTAGTAGATAATTAGACCATAACGTCCCAATACTAGAGGAGACCTAGGTCATCCTTAAAGAAGACAAGAACGGGAACCTAATGCTAGTAACTAAACTCCTAATAATAGCCAGAAAAGGCAGTACCAGCACAACTAGAAGAATATCTCCTAAGCAGATCATGGAAATACACGCTGCGCGTGCATATGGACACCTAGGCGTAACTAAGATATAGAAACGTATATAACAACACTATAATAAGACGGCTATAAGATAAGAAGTATCTTTAGTAATTAGGGACTATAAGGTTTATATAAAAAGTAAACCTAGCTAATATCAGCCTTATAGTAAGATATAGCTAATACTAGTGCCTCAAAAAGCATAGCAATCTATCTCACTAGACTTCATCACTAAGTTACTAAAGTCATAAGAACTAATAACTAAGGTTTAGTATAATAGCGTGCTAGTTATTGTGGATAGGCTCACTAAGTACGCCTACTTTATCCCCTATATAGAGTCAAGCACTACTGAAGACCTTATGTACACTTTCCTATAAATCATCCTCAGCTAGTATAGGCTACCTAAAGAGATTATATTAGATTAAGATAAATTATTTACTTCTAAGTTCTAGAAGTCTCTGACTTTACAGCTTAGATCTAATCATAAAATGTCAACATCTTTTCACCCTTAGACGGACGGATAGATAGAATAAATCAACCAAATCTTAGAAATCTACCTATACTATTATATTAACTATAAATAAGACAATTAGGTTTAGCTACTACTAATAGCCCAGTTTGCCTATAACAGCGTAATAGGAGAAAGCACTAGAGAATCACTATTCTACCTCAACTATAGATTTAACCTAATAGCCTATAGAGAACCTCAATAAGGCCTAGCAGCACTAAAAACTATAGTAGATATTAAGAGACTTAAGGAAATTTAATAAGAACTCCTAAAAGATCTCAAATTTATATATAAACGCATATATACCTATACTAACTAACAAAGGGTTAAGGGACTAACCCTAGAAGAGGGAGATAGCGTCTACCTCACCTAATAGAACATCAAAATAAAACGACTAAGCAATAAGTTAGACTTTAAGAAACTTAGACCTTTTAAAATCATTAAGAAGGTATCTAACGTTAACTTTAAACTTATACTACTAAACACTATAAAGTGCTATCTAGTCTTTTATATTTTACTTCTCAAAAAAGCACTATAAGGTTTATATATAGAAGATTATATTATTATAGAACCTCTTAAACTAGAATATAAAGTTAAATAAATTATTAACTACTATAATAATAATAGAAATATAGAAT
>NW_024066012.1:0-7613 GCF_011947395.1 Colletotrichum karsti | reverse complement strand
TGAGGGGGTAGGGAAAGGCAAAAGAAGTGGCAAGCTCTAAATAAAAATGAAGACATAGTCTGAACCATTTTGTGAAAAATGGAAATAAAATTTATTATGATAACATGTAGAACAGGCTAATTTGCGCAAGAGTGTACAAAATGAGTGCGCGGTTTGGCACCTCGATGTCGGCTTAACTTATCCTCATGGATGCAGAAACTATGTAGGGTACGACTGTTCGTCGATTAAAAAGTTACATGAGCTGGGTTAAATACGTCGTGAGACAGTATGGTTTCTATCTTCTAGAGGGAATTTGAATAAAATAAGGATTAACCTTTGTACGAAAGGAACAGGAAAAACCTAGCCCAAAAGCTAGGTTATATTAATTATTAACCTCTGGTTTACCTGTTGTTTATAAGCCACAATATTAATTAAGTAGACGACCATAAAGATCAATAAACTAAAACAGATGAGAACTTTATACGTTAAAAGGGGTGTTACTTTCACTTAAGTAAATATATATTATAGGCACGGCAGGAAAGCTAAGTTAGTTAAAGATAAGTGCTGAAAGCATATAGGCACGAAGCTTACCTTAAGATATTTCTAATTCACGTAATATAATATTACGGCATAATATTATTATTATTGCAATAGGCTTTGTTTGTAATAATCTAGAGATTAGAGATACAAAGTACTAATTTTAAAGTAACTATTTATTAATATATCTTACATTATATTAAGCTTAATCGCTTAATTTTAGTATTTAAGGTTATAAACCTTAAAAGCTAAGAATAGCCTGATTAGCATAAAAGTAATGCAATTGTTTTGTAATCAATAGACGCAAGCGCGATACTTGCATTGGGCTTATAGAGGATTAGTAGTCAAGTGGTAAAGACATAGCTCTTTCAATGCTACATACGTGGGTTCAAACCCCGCCTAGTCTAAGCGGATTAATGTAGTAGTAACATATTTGACTCATGACCAAATCACAAAGGTGCGAATCCTTTATCCGTATAAGAGGCTATAGCTTAATTGGTAAAGTGTACTGCTCATAACAGTAATCATAAGTGTTCAACTCACTTTAGCCTTATTCATAAATCCGAGTGCTGGAATAGGTAGACAGGGTATTCTTAAACAATACTGATGAGATTTCGTGAACGTTCGAGTCGTTCTTCGGATATTTGAATAACATTCGAGCTTGCGCTCCTGATCCCGGCTACGCCCCCCCCCGGGGGTTAGGGATATGGAGACTACGTCGGCTGAGCCCCCATATCCCCGGCGGTTTCACCGCCGGGGATCGGGGGGGGGGGGCAGGGGTCGCGGTTTTACCGCATGCATGGATGGAGACTACGTCTGCTGCGAAGTCTTTTGGGATAGAAACCTGTGCCTCTGGCAAAAGCGATAAGGAAAGGGGATATAGTTTAACTGGTAAGACTTTGATTTTGCATATCAAGATTTCAGGTTCGATTCCTGATGTCTCCACTTTAAGCTCGTGAAGCTCAATTGGTCGAGCGAAATATTGAAGCTATTTAGGTTATAAGTTCAAGTCTTATCTCGAGCATTAAAAAGGTGGTGGTGAAATTGGTAAACATGAGCAGTTTAGGTCTGTTTGATCTCAAAAATCTTACCCGTTCAAATCGGGTCCACCTTAGGAAATTATGTTGTGGACTAATGGGTAAGGTTAAAGTATTATCAGTTGATAGGATAGAAGTGTTAGTGATGGATAAGATAGAAGTCAAGTCCTATAAACAATGATGTTAAAGGTAATATAAGTTTGGTTCGATCCCAATCGTCATTAATGAAAAGAATATTTAATATAATTAGAATGGCGAACATTACCCTTTTAACGCAAGGGTGCTTCTGTGCCATGCTTCGCGATCCTGTCCCCCACGGCGTAGCCCCCGACTTCGTAGAAGGCTACGCCGGGGAATGAGGGAATGGCAAAAGAAAGGAGGGAAGATTACTCTTCCATTAAAAATCATTGGTGGTCTAGGTATGTCTGTAAACATAAGGGGTAATTTGGTTAGGGGTTTAACATCTCTTTCCTATAATTTAAATGGCCCTAGTGTTGAATTGGATAAAAATGAGTTTACATTCCGGCTACCCCCCCCCCCCCCATTTCATCAAGAAATGGGGGGGTAGCCGGGGGCGGCTGCGGTGAAACCGCCAGCCCCCCCCTCTCTCATAAAGAGAGAGGGGGGAAAACCGGGACAGAAGTCATCCGCCTAGATAATTTTTACTGCTGGCTGGCTGCGTGCGAAGCCGCCAGCATGCATGCCTTGATTTAGAGGGTTCACTGATGCTGAAGGTTGTTTCCGGCTTCGCCATAACATATTTAAGAGAGAAATTTTGAAGATTCAGCTTTGAAATCAAACTTCACATAGATGATGTAAAGGTGTTATACTTTATTCAAAATACTCTAGGTATAGGTAAAGTTTACGCTACCCCCATGCATACTTCTGCGTAGCCGGTGAAACCGCCAGGGGGGAAGAAGGAGTTGCACTGATTAATCGTATTATAAGTCAGATTAATAATAATAGATTATCGACTAGCTTTAGTCCCTCTGTTGACAGAGACTCCTTACTACTTGACTTAAAGGCAATGTTGGAAGGAGGCTCAAACTATGAATACAAACCGTACTAAGAAGATTACGAGATGGTAAATCAATTGAGTGAAACTCAACCTTGGTGTATATTAAACCCCAACAAGGGGTAGCTCAGAGTTAGTTATTAAGTAACAAAAAGTAAAGGAGGTAACTGTTTAATTGCGGGGCTGACTTCGGCTGCGGTGAAACCGCCAGCCCCCCCCCCGTAGTGGTTGGCTATATTTATAAACAAAATATGTTGTGGACTAATCAGGTAGGTCATAAATTTTTGGTATTTACTATTGAGTGTTCGAATCACTCCAACATAAGGTGGATATAGTTCAATTGGTAGATCGACTGTTTGTGGTACAGTATGTTCCCTGTTCGAACCAGGGTATTCACCCAAGCCAGGATAGTTTAATTGGTTAAAACTTTAATTTCATGCATTAAAAATGGGAATTCGAGTTTCCCTCCTGGTTACCATAGTAGGTTGGGCTATGGTACTCCTAGCCGAAAAAGTAATAAGCGCGTAAAAGTAAGACGTAGGAATGAGGCCGCCCGCTCGTCATAAAGTAAGTTGGAATATTTGGGCAAATACGCTGGCAAAAGTACCACTACGGCAGCGTAGCCAGCCTTATCCTCTGGATCAGGGTTGCTGGCTACTCCATATCCCGGCTACGCCCCCCCCCCCGCGGTTTCACCGCGGTTTGGGGGGTAAGGGTTATTTCGATAAATAGCCCAGTCAGTATAGTTTAATTGGTTAAAACGTTAATTATACCGCGCGCATCCATACCCCTGCGGCGGTTTCGGTTTCACCCTCCCTAATTAACCCCCCCCCATCGACTACTGTCCCGTAAGGGAATGGGAGCTTGCGCCCCATTCCCTTCGGGACAGAAGTCGAGAAGGGGTATGGATGATGCGCGCTCTTAAAAATGGGAATTCGATGTTCTCTTCTGATTTATAAAAATTTATCATGATAATAACTTCAATACTATTTATTTTAATTTCAAATGCCGTCACATTAAGACGAGATATTTCGATACTTTTTAATAGAGTAGCTATTTTAGCTTTAGTTTATTGTATTATACAAGATGCCATGAGCTTATCTATAGTAAGTAACGGAATAGGGTTACATGGAGGTTTGCTTCATATAACTAATATTACTCAAATATTCCATATATTTATATATTTTGTTAGTATATTAATTATACAATTAACAAGTTTTCACCCTAGAAAAGTGTGAGTACCGGAATATTCTTCTTTAAATCAATTATTGTTTAATAAATTTATTTATTATAGAACCAAAATTATAAATAAAATGGGAGAACATTTAAAAATAATAGAATATCCTTTAATATTATTATTTATTATTATAGGTGCAGTTTTCTTAATATCAACTAATGACTTAGTTTCTATATTCCTATCAATAGAATTACAAAGTTATGGTCTGTATATATTAAGTACAATATATAGAAATTCTGAATTATCTACTACAGGGGGTTTAATTTATTTCTTATTAGGTGGATTAAGTTCATGTTTTATATTACTAGGTACAGCTTTATTATATGCAAATTCAGGTACTACTAATTTAGATGGTCTATATGTGATTAATAGTATAAGTGACTTTAGTGATGGCTCGACTTACTGATATCAACCTTATTATATAAACTTCTCTTTATTAGTTTTTAGTATAGGATTCTTATTTAAAATAAGTGCAGCTCCTTTCCATTTCTGATCTCCTGACGTTTATGACGCTATACCTACTATAGTTACAACATTTGTAGCTTTAGTAGCCAAAATATCTATATTAATATTCTTATTAGAATTAGTTTATTACACAAGTAATAACTTTTCAGATGTTAATTGAACTTTTAGCTTAATAATAAGTTCATTATTCTCCTTAATTATAGGTACAGTTGTAGGTTTAACACAATTTAGAATTAAAAGACTATTTGCTTATAGTACTATATCTCACGTTGGTTATATGTTATTAGCTTTAGGTATTTCAAGTATAGAATCTACTCAAGCTTTCATATTTTATTTAACACAATATACTATAAGTAATTTAAATGCCTTTATTATATTAATAGCTATAGGATTTTCTTTCTATCGTTATGTAACTAATAATAAAGAACATGAAGATCTTTTAGATAAAAATAATTCTCCTCTACAATTAGTTAATCAATTAAGAGGTTATTTTTATATCAATCCTTTATTAGCTTTAAGTTTTGCTATTACAATATTTTCTTTTATGGGAATACCACCTATGGTAGGATTCTTTGGAAAACAAATGGTATTAAGTGCAGCTTTAGATAAAGGATATATATTTATAACTTTAATTGCTATTTTAACTAGTGTAGTGGGTGGAGTATACTATTTAACTATTGTTAAAGAAATTTTCTTTTACACACCACAATATAAAGTTAATCCTTTATTAGAAAATTTAACTTTATACGGTAATATTTATGATAAATATAATAATTTTATTAAATCTTTAGAGTTTAAACATAATAATATAGTTATAGCTAGTCCTATGGCTTTTATTATTTCTGTTATTACTTTAATAATATTACTATTTATATTTATAAATAATGAATGATTAAGCATGGGTACCATATATATCCTATTCTTGCTGTGTGCTAAGGAGCATTATGCTCGTAATTTATTACTGCTATCAAATACAAATAGAACTGTATCAAATATTTCTCTTAAGAGACCATTAAATGGTTCTCGACGGCTACGCCGTCGCACTTTCAATTTACTGTCGCCGAACCCCATATCCCCCTCGACACCCCTGATCCCCCTATGGGGGATATGGGGGGTAGGGGGTATGGGTGCTCGATTATCTTATACCCTACCTAAACAAGCCTTCGGCTACTCAACCGTTAGTCATAATAAGACTCATCCTATTTCACCTTGGTTTATAACAGGCTATTCAGATGCAGAAGGTTGTTTTAATGTTGGCTTTCAAAAAAATCCTAACGGTAAATTCTATGTCCGGCCTACAATCTTAATACAAGTTCACTCAAAAGATAGTTTATTATTAATGCAAATTAAAGATTATTTAGGTGGTATAGGTAATATTAATTCTAATGGTAAAGTTTCAAGATTTACGGTAAGATCTTTAGATGATATCTTAAAAATGATTTTACATTTTGATAATTACCCTTTAATAACTCAAAAAAAATCAGATTTCCTATTATTTAAGCAAATAATAGGTAAAATGGTTCAAGGTGAACATTTATCTTTAAAAGGATTACAAGAAATTGTTAATATCCGTGCTTCTATGAATTTAGGTTTATCTAATTCTTTGAAAACTATTTTTCCTAATACTATCCCTGTCGCTAGACCCTTGATAGAAAATATTACTATCCCTCACCCTGAATGAATGGCAGGCTTTGTCTCAGGTGAGGGTTGTTTCTTAGTTCACTTGGCTAAGTACGGTAAAGGTAAATTAGACGGAGTTTCATTAAGCTTTAAGGTATCTCAACATTTAAGAGATGAGTTATTATTAAGATCCTTTATTTCTTTTTTTGGTTGTGGAATATTCAATTATCATTATCCCCTCCGGGGATCAGGAAAAAGCCAGACAGGATCGGGAGTATTTATGGTTAGAAAATTTGAAGATATCATAGATAAAATACTTCCCTTTTTAAAAAAACATGAGGTAAGAGGTATTAAAAGAAAGGATTTTGAAGACTGAGTGAGTGTAGCCGAATTAATTAAATCTAAGGCTCATCTAACCGAAGGGGGAGTAAATAAGATAAGAGAAATAAAATTAGGTATGAATACCTTAAGATCGATAGAGGATTAGTCTTTCCCTATCAAATACGATATAGCTATCTTTGTTGTTTATAGTACTTAGCCGAGATGCAATAGGCTGCCCGTAAAATTTTCCTATCGTTAACGATGGCAAAATTTTCAAAAAAAATTGGATTAATTGCAAGAATATCAACACCCCGGGGTTTGTTTGATAATTTGCAGCGAAGTTTATCTTAGTTTTATTCTTAGATCTTTAATTAAGAGTCCTCTGCTTGGCTACGCAGAAGTATGCCCTCCCCTGTCCCCCTGCGGGGGAATGAGGGGAATGGCGCAAGCTCGGGGGTAAAGAATATAGATAAAAACGTTCAACGACTAATAGGTGAGTAATACTAACAATAATCCTATACCAAGATCCAATCCTTACTTGTTAATTAATATGGTATTACGCCTTCGGAGGCTCCGCCTTGAATATCAGTAGCCTTGCTGCTACTGATCCCTAATAATAGTGAACCATTTAAAAATAAGAAGGAATAACATAGTCTGAACAATATAGCGATATATTGAAATATTAATTATTTTTAAGATTAGATTTCTTTAACTAATTAATTATTAACACCCTTGACCATATTGGTACAAATTTTATTTAATTATTAATGAGTAGTATGACTTTTTTTTTTGTTTTTGTTCTTATTTTAACTTTCCTTTTCTTAGTTCTTAATTTTGTTTTAGCTCCTCATAACCCTTATCAGGAAAAATATAGTATATTTGAATGTGGCTTTCATAGTTTCCTAGGTCAAAATAGAACTCAATTTGGTATAAAATTCTTTATATTTGCTTTAGTTTATTTACTATTAGATTTAGAAATTTTAGTTATATATCCTTTTGGTGTTAGTGAATACGATAATGGTATATATGGATTAATTATTGTACTTATTTTCACAGGTATTATTACCGTAGGATTTGTATTTGAATTAGGTAAAAATGCATTAAAAATAGATAGTAGACAATCTGTTATTGACTTATATAAATCTAATTCTTTTGTAAATACTTATTCTCAAAACAATATAATTTTGCCGTTAAATTACACACGATTCTCAAAGTAAGAAAAACTAATAGATCTACGCTTACGTAGTCTGCGAAGCCGTCATCTACGGCCTAGTCGCAAATTTTATCTAGCAAGTACGGCTCCGCCAGAAATTGGCGATAAGCCCCAGAGGGGTAGGGTACTCAATTGTGGGCTGGGGCTCCCATTTCCCTCATTCCCCCGGCTGCGGTGAAACCGCCAGCC
>NW_024066011.1:0-8491 GCF_011947395.1 Colletotrichum karsti | reverse complement strand
ACCTTAAAGAAAACCTATAGAAGGGATATATTAGACCCTCTATATTACTAGTAGGATATCTAATCCTATTTATACCTAAAAAGAATAGCAAACTATAACTCTATATTAACTATAGAAAACTTAATAACATCACAATTAAGAACTACTACCTACTACCGCTCATCTTAGAACTCAGAGACCTGCTATATAGAGCCTAGTAGTTTATAGCACTCAACTTAAAAGGAGCCTACAACCTAATATATATAAAATCAGGTAAAGAATAGAAAATAGCATTTTAAACACACTAAGGATATTATAAGTACCTAATAATGCCCTTTAGACTTACTAATATACCTATAATATTCTAAATAATAATTAATTATATCCTATAAGAATACCTAGATATATTTATTATAGTTTATCTTAATAACATCCTAATCTTCTTAAAGACGCTAGAAGACCATAAGAAGCATATACATTAAGTGCTATAGAAACTCTAAGAAGCTAAACTCCTAGTAGAACTAAAAAAGAGTAAATTCCATACCTAAGAAGTTAAATTCCTAGGCTTTATATTATAATAGCCCCTAGAATCCTTAAAATATCAAAAGATAAAATTATAGCAGTATAAGACTAGCTAATACCCTAGAACGTTAAGGACGTATAATCCTTTATTAGATATATAAACTACTACTAATAATTTCTAGAAGGATACTTAGATAAGAACAACCCTCTTATAAGACTCTTAAAGAAAGACATCCCCTAGCAATAAGAAGATAAATAAGAATAAGCCTTTAATAAGATTAAGTAATAGGTTATATTAAAACCTATACTTATTATACCTAATCCTAAGAAACCATTTAAAGTTAAGACTAACTCCTTAGACTATACTATAGGAGGATAGCTAGGCTAATAAGACAATAAAGGATAGCTACGCCTATATGCCTTCTTCTTATATAAGCTATATAGCCTAGAACTTAACTACTAAATTCATAATAAGGAACTTATAGCAATTATTAAAGTATTTAAGGAATAGAGACCTTAACTATTAGGAATAAAGTATAAAGTTAAAGTCTATACTAATTATAAGAACTTTACTTACTTTATAATATTAAAGGAACTTAATAAATAGTAGATTAGATAGTCTAAATTCCTCTCTAAATTTAATTTTAAGATTATCTACTAAAAAGGCAAAGAAAATAGAAGAGCAGACGCTCTCAGCAGGAGACCAGACCACAAAGTCTAGGTACCTAAAGAAACCCAAGTTATCCTCAAAAAGGACAAGGAAGGAGACCTTATGCCAGCAGTTAGACTCTTAATAATGGCCAGAAGAGACAGTACCAGCACAACTAGAAGAATATCTCCTAGAGCTATTAGGGAGGTATACTCTACACCTATATATAGCCACTAAGGCGTAACTAAGATATAGAAACACATTAGACAACACTATAATAAAACAGCTATACAATAAGAAGTATCTTTAGCAATTAGGGACTATAAGGTCTATATAAAAAGCAAACCTAGCTAATACTAGCCTTATAGTAAGATATAGCTACTCCTAATACTATAAACCGTATAGGAATCTATCTCATTAGACTTTATTACTAAGTTACCTAAGTCCTAAGAACTAATAACTAAGGTCCACTATAATAGCATCCTAGTTATTATCAATAGACTTATAAAGTACTTATACTTCATCCTATATATAGAGTCTAGCACTATAAAAGACCTCACCTATAAGTTTCTATAGGTAATTATTAGCTAATACGGAATGCTAAAGGAAATTATATCCAATAGAGATAAGTTATTTACTTCTAAGTTTTAGAGATTACTAATCTCATAGCTAGGATCTAATCATAAGATATCTACTACTTTTCATCCATAAACCAATAGCTAGATAGAATAAATTAATTAGATTATAGAGACCTATCTATACTACTATATCAACTACTAATAAGACAATTAGGTTTAACTACTACCTATAGCCCAGTTCGCCTACAATAGCACAGTAGGAGAAAGCACAAAAGAATCCCCATTCTATCTAAACTATAGATTCAACCCAATAGCCTATAGAGAACCACAACAAGGCCCAGCAGCTCTAAAAGCTATAGTAGATATCAACAAACTTAAGGAAATCTAATAAGAGCTACCTAGAGAACTTAAATTTATATATAAATAAATATATAAATACGCTAATACCTTAAGAGTTAAGGGACTAACTCTATAGGAGGGAGATAGTATATACCTTCTCTACTAAAACATTAAGATAAAATAACTAAGCAATAAGTTAGACTTTAAGAAACTTAGACCTTTTGAGATTATAAAGAAGGTATCTAACGTTAACTTTAAACTTATACTACTAGATACTATAAAGTATTATCTAGTCTTTTATATTTCACTTCTTAAAAAAGCACTAGTAGGTTTATATATAGAAGACTATATTATTATAGAACCACTAGAACTAAAATATAAAGTCAAATAAATCATTAACTACCACAAAAACAATAGAAACACAGAATACCTCATTAAATAGAAGGGGTATAGACATAAAGACAACTCATAGGAACCTATCAAGAACCTCTAGTACTCCTAGCAGCTACTATAGGAGTATCACTAAGCAAAGGACCTAAGTCTATAAACTCCTCCCCAATCCCAAACTCAGTCTAGGAAGGGTCGTTCTTAATACCTCTAGCCTAAAGATCCTCTATAATATATTACTTATAAGCATCCAATATAGGAAGAACGTCATTAGCCTCCTTAAGTTCCTATATCCCCTAAGTAAATATCTCTATATAACGCTCCTTAATTAACTTCTAAGTTATATAAATATAAGCTAAATAACTAGCTATATTAGCTACCTCTAATTACACCTAAGCAAGCTTCTTATAGAGCGCCAATAGAGCATTACTAGCTTACTCCTTTTTTTCCTCCCACTCTTAACGTTAGTTACTAAGACGCTTCACTATAATAAGTTAGAAGTAGCCTATAAAGAAAGATATAATAGGACTTATAGCTTAACGTAATAACTAATCTATTATAAGGACGCTTTAAATTCTTATACCTATAATAGACCTTTAAACCCTCCGCTATATAATAAGGACGCTTCGCCTAGAAATAGTAAGTATAGGGCATAATATTAGAAGAACTAAAGCGCTTAAATATATTATTATAAATAGAATAAAGAATGGATTTTAAATCTCTCAATTTTTAAATATAACCTAATATAGTATTAGCATTATAGAGATTAAGAAGCATAATTAACGCCTCCCTAACCTAAAAGATACTACCTATTTATATTAGTCTAAGGGACTAAACCTTTAAAGAGGGGACCTAATATTATAACCCATTAGGTATAACCAATAAAGGACGCCCCACTAGGATACTAAGCAGTTATAATAACATACTTATATATAGGATCATAGGAACACATAAGGATCCCTTAGGAATGGAAGAACTATAGTATAGGTCACATAACAATAAGATAAGAGATTAGATCCATATAATCAAGATACAGCATCCATATTCCAGAAAGACGGAAGCCATATACCAAGGATACGGGAGCCATATAGGGCATATACAGCACCCAGCAATAGGACTACCCAGGACCTATATATAGGATAGACTTAAGTCCGCTTAAGGACAAACTTCTATAGCTCTTTAGCAATTAACTTTATAATTATTACTTATAATACTTTTAGCTATACCTAAGTAATAATTACTCTATAACTCTTATTAAGGCCTTAACTAATCACTAAGACCTTTAAAGACCTATAATTACTTAACTAGACCTATAAAATAACTAATTACTATTTACAGTTCTCAATCCCTAACTTACTACTAATACAAACCCACTATTAGTTAGCTGGCTATAACACTAAAGTATTAGAATTATATTAAAAAACTAAGAGACTTATATTAATAAACTACTATAAAGCTCTCTTAGAGCTAAGTAATACTCCTATCTTATAACTTATATTTAAGCTACTTTAAGAAGGGAAGTATTATACTCTATATTAAAGTATCTACTTAATATATCTTTATATATATTTCTTAATACTAAGGTTTTTTTAATTCTATTTATATAGTATAATTAATAGAAAAACCTTAAATAGTAATAAACTTAATACTTTTTTAAGTTATATAATTTCTATATAAATTAAAGTACTATATATAAACCTATTAACTAAAGGCTTATTTTATATATAAGTAAATTAAATATATAGAATATTTTATATATAAAGGTATATATATAGCTTTAAAGCTATAAGTATATCTATATATATTAATTATATAATTATATAATTATATAAAGATATTATACTTTATATAACTATATATATAGTTTATATCCTATATAATTAGATATATAAGTAGCCTATACTATTTAAAACTTAAGAGCGCTATAAGGTTTAAACTTACTATATATATATAATATATATACCTATTAAGCTAATAGCTATTTAGCTAAATACCTACTTAAGCTATTTTATTTTAATAACTATCTTTTTATTTATTATTATTAATATTAAATTATAATATATTATTAATAATAGCTTATATAGTCTACTCTATAAGAAAAATAATAATAGTTATTATAGAGTAAGAGTATTACTTAGCTCTAAGGGAGCTTTATAGTAGTTTATTAATATAAGTTTCTTAGTTCTTTAATATAATTCTAATACTTTAGCTCATATTATCTCTTAATATAATAAATAGATATAAATAATAATTAACTAAAATTAATTAATAAGCTTAACTTAACTAAAGTTAAATATTTATATAATTAAGGTTCTATATACTTAAGCTAAAGCTAGATATAGCCTTAGTTATATAAATTAACTTAATAAGTAAATACTTAGTATAAATAACTTATAAAATAGTATAATACCCTATACTATATATACTTTATAAAAAAGCCTTAACTAAATAACCTAATATACTTATTATACTATTAGGCTCCTATTTAGCCCCTATTTATTTAATATTATTTATAACCTAACTTTCTATAGTATAGTATAAATATATAGTGTAAATATATAGTATAAATATATAGCGTAAATATATAGTATAAACGTATAGTATAAACGTATAGTATAAACGTATAGCATAAATATATAATATAAATATATAGCGTAAATATATAGTATAAACGTATAGTATAAATGTATAGCGTAAACGTATAGTATAAATATATAGCGTTCCTACCTATAACCTAACTATAAAGATATCCTTAGCTATAACTTAGATAGTAATAGCTTTAATCTACTACTACCTCTAGGGCTTATAGAAAAGCTTAATATAGCTATAAGTATAAAAGAGCGTTAAAAAGTCTAATTATTATCTCTTATAACTTCCTACCTATATAAATATCTATAAAGACTCTTTAAAAAGAAACTCCTTTAAATATCTTTTATAAACCCTATACTTAGAACTAAGTTATTAGTTATTAAATAGAAAATCCCTATAGTATAAATAAGTTCTAAACTAAAAGTAGTATATCTATACTCCTTTATCTAAAGGGTAAAGGGTCCTCTATTTACTAAGTAGAGGACCTAAAGTTAAATATATATAAGTTTATAAAAGCTATAGAAAAAAAAAAGGGGAGTAATAAGCTTTATTATTAATAAGTAGTAATAATAACTTAAATCTATTATAATAATATTAAACCTTTTTATTATAAATCCCTCTTTATAATATCTTTATACTCCTTTAGCTAAAAGGGTAGTTAATAAAGTATCTTTATTATATTATTAAATAGGTATAAAAAAAATTATTTTAAGCTAAAAGCTTATTTTTTATCCTTTTATAATTCTTTTTTCTTAATATATTTAAATTCTTTCTTTAATATATCTTCTCTATCTTTTAATATCTTTATAGTAATTTAATATAATATCTAAAAGCTATAATAATATAAACTTAATAATATAAAGCTTAAAATTAATATTTATAAAACTAAAAGCTTTAAATTTAAAAAGCTAAATTATATTAATTAGCTTATTATTATTTATTTTACTTTAATATATTTAAAATAAGCTATTAATTTTAACTTTATTATAAAAAGCTATTATAAATTAGCTAGTATATACTAAGTTAAATAAAGTAAAAAAGGCTTAATTCTCTAATTAATTAATATATATATATATAGAACTAGCTGTATATATTTCTAGTTATACTTTAGCTATAAAATCTAAATTATAAATATTAACTTAGTTTTAATATTTATTATATAATCTCTTAGCCTTATAGATAAAGCTATATCTCTATTTTTAATATAATATACCCCCTAATTATATAAAATAATATGATTATTCTTTATATAATAATATAATATAAATTTAATAAAGAACTTTTAAAGATATATTTTTAAAGCCTATTGTAAGCTAAATAAATTACTTTTATATTTATAAAAAATATTTTATTTCTAAATAATAAAATGAAATTTTATTATTATATTAATTTAAAATACTAAATAATAAAATGAAATTTTATTATTATATTAATTTAAAATAGCTTTTAAAATAATAAAGTAAATATAAATAATATTAATACTTTTATTCTTTACTTTAAATTAACTATTAGCCTCTATATACTCTATTAGCTAGCTATTAACTATTAATATAGTCTTAAAGGAATATATAATTTCTCTTTTATATATTTATTAATTAAAAACTTCTTTTTTTTAGTTATTATAATAATAACTATAAATATATTAAATATATTCTTTTTTTATATTATAATATTTTAATTAACGTTTTATTTTAATATTATTATTATTATAATAGTTTTTTTTTTAAAAAAAAGACTTATATATTTCCTTTTAATTCTTTAAATATATATCTTTATATATTTTATTTATATTTAAAAGTATTATTAATTTATTTTATAAATATTTAAAGTTATATAATTTAATAAAGCTTTTATATATTTTTAAAAGGCTTTTATTATTTTTTAAATAAAAATTAATTTTTTAAAATTAACTTTTTTTTTAATTTTAAATATAATAAGTTATTAATAATTTAAATAATAAACTTATAGCCTTTAGCTACTATATTATATTTGGAAACTATATATTTAACTAACTCTAAGTTTAGCCTAGCTAACTTAACTAATTAATAGCTATCTAGTTATATAACTATATATAAACTTAAGGTTTTTATCTTAGCTACTATTTTATTACTTTATACTTTAACTTCCCCTATTATAATAATAATAATAGACTTTTTTACTAAGATATCTCTAATACTTTAGAAGACTTCTCTAAAACTTCTATTATTTACTAATAAGACTAATTAACCCTTTTAACTATATAGCCTTTAGGCTAATATATTATTATTAATTAAATTTTTTAAAAGACTTTTAGCTTATTCCTAGTACTTAAGACTATTATAGTAGTTTTATTACTTACTATTAGTAATACTATTAATATATTAAAGCAATTTAGATCTATAGAACTTATAGATTCTTAACCTTAAGCTTAAGATCCTTAGCTATTTAGAGGAAGCCTATAAGATACTTATAAGTTAATAGATTACTATTAATATTTAGAATAAATACCTTAATAATATTGAGATTTTTATCCTTAAGCCTATTAAGAGTAAATATAATAATACCCTCTTTATTAAAGTTTAAAGCTAATAGTATAGCTTTATAAGTAAAATAAGCTATAATAACTTTTATATTAAAGTCTAAGTTATTATTATATTTATAGCTATTAATACTTTAGATATTAAAAATATATATTAATTCTCTAATATTATTAAGCTTACTATATAGTATATTAAGTTAAATAATATTTATCTTAAAGAATTTAAATATAGTAATAAATAAGAAAGATAAGGAATAGGCTTTTAGCTTAAAATAGCTAGCTTTTTATATCTACTTAATAATATAATAGAGATACCCTACTAGCTACCCTTTTAGCTAAAGGACTATAAGAGCATTATAAAGAGGAACTTATAACTAAAAGGTTTAGCACTCTTATAATAGATTTAAGCTACTATTACTATTAGATATCTCTATAAGGTTTTTATTTAATATTAGTAATAAGGCTTACTACCCCCCCTTTTCCTATAGCTCTTATAAACTTATATATACCTAACTTTAGTTAAGCTAAGCTTATTAGTTAATACTAGTTTAACTATTATTTATATCTATTTATTATATTAAGAGGTAGTATAAACTAAAGTACTAGAATTATATTAAAGAACTAAGAAACTTATATTAATAAACTACTATAAAGCTCCCTTAGAGCTAAGTAATACTCCCTACTTAAAAAATAAACTTATTAAAAACCTTAATAAAATATTTTTTTTAAATATTTTATATTTTATATTTTATATATTTTATTTATTTTTAATAATAATAATAATAATATTTTTAATTTATTTTTTATCTAAATAAAAAGTTTTTAAAAGAATTTAAAAAAAATGAAAAAATAACTTTTAATAATAAAATTAAAATATATTTTATTTATATTATATTTATTTTTTAAAATAAAAATAAATATTTTAATTAT